>NW_027414775.1:0-32728 GCF_964106895.1 Numenius arquata
CGGCCGTTCGGCCCTTTTGGAGCCCGGTGCCGGGAAAAAATGCCAAAAAGTGAAAGACAGGTGGTTTTGAGGCTGGAGTGGCCAGCAAAGCCCGCAGCCCCCAAGTCTGGGCGGCAATGCGTGCAGTTCCCAGAGAGGTTCGAAAAAAGCCCTAGTTGTTTTCACTGGCACCTCGGGTGCGGGAGCCACCCCCGGCCGTTCGGCCCTTTTGGAGCCCGGTGCCGGGAAAAAATGCCAAAAAGTGAAAGAGAGGTGGTTTTGAGGCTGGAGTGGCCAGCAAAGCCCGCAGCCCCAAAGTCTGGGCGGCAATGCGTGCAGTTCCCAGAGAGGTTCGAAAAAAGCCCTAGTTGTTCTCGCTGGCACCTTGGGTGCGGGAGCCACCCCCGGCCGTTCGGCCCTTTTGGAGCCCGGTGCCGGGAAAAAGTGCCAAAAAGTAAAAGACAGGTGCTTTTGAGGCTGGAGTGGCCAGCAAAGCCCGCAGCCCCAAAGTCTGGGCGGCAATGCCTGTAGTTCCCAGAGAGGTTCGAAAAAAGCCCCAGTTGTTCTCGCTGGCACCTTGGGTGTGGGAGCCACCCCCGGCCGTTCGGCCCTTTTGGAGCCCGGTGCCGGGAAAAAATGCAAAAAAGTGAAAGACAGGTGCTTTTGAGGCTGGAGTGGCCAGCAAAGCCCGCAGCCCCAAAGTCTGGGCGGCAATGCGTGCAGTTCCCAGAGAGGTTCGAAAAAAGCCCTACTTGTTCTCGCTGGCAGCTCGGGTGCGGGAGCCACCCCCGGCCGTTCGGCCCTTTTGGAGCCCGGTGCCGGGAAAAAATGCCAAAAAGTGAAAGACAGGTGGTTTTGAGGCTGGAGTGGCCAGAAAAGCCCGCAGCCCCCAAGTCTGGGCGGCAATGCGTGCAGTTCCCAGAGAGGTTCGAAAAAAGCCCTAGTTGTTCTCGCTGGCACCTCGGGTGCGGGAGCCACCCCCGGCCGTTCGGCCCTTTTGGAGCCCGGTGCCGGGAAAAAATGCAAAAAAGTGAAAGACAGGTGCTTTTGAGGCTGGAGTGGCCAGCAAAGCCCGCAGCCCCAAAGTCTGGGCGGCAATGCGTGCAGTTCCCAGAGAGGTTCGAAAAAAGCCCTACTTGTTCTCGCTGGCACCTCGGGTGCGGGAGCCACCCCCGGCCGTTCGGCCCTTTTGGAGCCCGGTGCCGGGAAAAAATGCAAACAAGTGAAAGACAGGTGCTTTTGAGGCTGGAGTGGCCAGCAAAGCCCGCAGCCCCAAAGTCTGGGCGGCAATGCGTGCAGTTCCCAGAGAGGTTCGAAAAAAGCCCTAGTTGTTTTCACTGGCACCTCGGGTGCGGGAGCCACCCCCGGCCGTTCGGCCCTTTTGGAGCCCGGTGCCGGGAAAAAATGCAAACAAGTGAAAGACAGGTGCTTTTGAGGCTGGAGTGGCCAGCAAAGCCCACAGCCCCAAAGTCTGGGCGGCAATGCGTGCAGTTCCCAGAGAGGTTCGAAAAAAGCCCCAGTTGTTCTCGCTGGCACCTTGGGTGCGGGAGCCACCCCCAGCCGTTCGGCCCTTTTGGAGCCCGGTGCCGGGAAAAAATGCAAAAAAGTGAAAGACAGGTGCTTTTGAGGCTGGAGTGGCCAGCAAAGCCCGCAGCCCCAAAGTCTGGGCGGCAATGCGTGCAGTTCCCAGAGAGGTTCGAAAAAAGCCCTAGTTGTTCTCGCTGGCACCTTGGGTGCGGGAGCCACCCCCGGCCGTTCGGCCCTTTTGGAGCCCGGTGCCGGGAAAAAATGCAAAAAAGTGAAAGACAGGTGCTTTTGAGGCTGGAGTGGCCAGCAAAGCCCGCAGCCCCAAAGTCTGGGCGGCAATGCGTGCAGTTCCCAGAGAGGTTCGAAAAAAGCCCTAGTTGTTCTCGCTGGCACCTTGGGTGCAGACTCCAGAGCTCATCAGCAGTCACTGTTTCTGGTGCCTAAGAGACCCAAAGACACAAAACCACCATCGAACGTGCAAGATATCAGCAGCCTCCTCCTCCCTACTACCCTGAGCTCACCTCAAATGCTCATCCCGTTCCAAAGGCAGCCTGCGCAGCACCTGCAAAACCAGAGAGAAACACTTCACTGAGGTGCCACCTAATGCTCAGCGCCACCAGGCACACCTGCTTTGTAACACCAGACAACTTCAAAATCCCTCCTACGATTGCCAGCCTTGTCCCCTCCTCCCAAGCCCTCCCCGGCCCCTCCACTTAGCTTTCCTCAAGACAGAGGTTCCGCATCTGTCCTCGACACAAAACTGCCGACCCGCATCGGCTAGCCAGGAGGTTCCTGCAGTTGCCGGGGTGCTCTTCACCATCTGCAACAAAAACACACAATGCACAAAACGGGGTCGGCAGCCAGCGTCGCACCTGTCAACGCCCATCTCTTCCGCAAAACCCCCTCCTCGAAAGCACTGTGGGCTCTCCGCTCACCCGCTCCGCACAGATTCCAAAATGGGATGCTGCGGCCGTCATCGCTTTTGGCGCCTAGGATGCCAAGAGAAATAAAGTCACCGTTGTGACGTTACACCGCCGGGCAAGGCAGCTCCACGCCAAACGCAACTGTGCACTCCAACACCACACTACATGGTAGACAATGCAACTCAGACATCCTGCATTGCCAGGAAAAAAGGGGAAACAAGTGAAAGACAGGTGGTTTTGAGGCTGGAGTGGCCAGCAAAGCCCGCAGCCCCAAAGTCTGGGCGGCAATGCGTGCAGTTCCCAGAGAGGTTCGAAAAAAGCCCTAGTTGTTCTCGCTGGCACCTTGGGTGCGGGAGCCACCCCCGGCCGTTCGGCCCTTTTGGAGCCCGCTGCCGGGAAAAAATGCCAAAAAGTGAAAGACAGGTGCTTTTGAGGCTGGAGTGGCCAGCAAAGCCCGCAGCCCCCAAGTCTGGGCGGCAATGCGTGCAGTTCCCAGAGAGGTTCGAAAAAAGCCCTAGTTGTTCTCGCTGGCACCTTGGGTGCGGGAGCCACCCCCGGCCGTTCGGCCCTTTTGGAGCCCGGTGCCGGGAAAAAAGTGAAAGACAGGTGCTTTTCAGGCTGGAGTGGCCAGCAAAGCCCGCAGCCCCAAAGTCTGGGCGGCGAATGGGAAAAACAGAAGTATCAATCATGCAAGGGACCTATATCACAACCTTGGACCCGAGGGAAGAAAGAAAAGAATTACTCAGTTAGCGGACCCGGCCCAGCCTTGAAGGAACACTCAGTCGGCAAACAGGAACATCCTGATTTAGTACGGGAAGATAGCAAGGAGGTTGAATGCCCCTGTCAGCAGAACAATCATTGAGAACCGATTCAGCGATTGCGAGAAAAAAAACAGCCAACTCGATGAAGGGGAAAAGGTCATCGTGAGGAAGAGTCGGGGTCTTCCGCCCCGAAGACCCCCAAAAGAAGACCACCAGGAGAAAATACGCATGTGCCTGGAGGAGGAGATTTATTATAACGAGGCCCCGGAAATAATTAACATAGTACCACCTATTCTTAGAACTAATTGTATTAGTCCATCCCATAGTTTGCCTATGTATGATTTACATTATAAATAATTACGGGTTCAGCGTAAGGGTGTGCAAGTTAGGAGGAGAAATCCCCTTTGCACCCAGCGCCGCAATAAATAGACCTGCTTTATAACTCTATTCGAGCTGTAGGGTTTGTTTCCGCGCGTCATCCCAGTAGAGGCTCCCCAGTGCTCCCCGTGTAGGCTCCCCAGTTCTCCCAGTAGAGGGTCCCCAGTTCTCCCCGTGTAGGGTCCCCAGTTCTCCCAGTAGAGGGTCCCCAGTGCTCCCAGTTCTCCCGGTTCTGCCCATGTAGGCTCCCCAGTTCTCCCAGTAGAGGGTCCCCAGTTCTCCCAGTAGAGGGTCCCCAGTGCTCCCAGTTCTCCCAGTTCTCCCCGTGTAGGGTCCCCAGTTCTCCCAGTAGAGGGTCCCCAGTGCTCCCACTTCTCCCGGTTCTGCCCATGTAGGCTCCCCAGTTCTCCCAGTAGAGGGTCCCCAGTTCTCCCCGTGTAGGGTCCCCAGTGCTCCCAGTTCTCCCAGTTCTCCCCGTGTAGGCTCCCCAGTGCTCCCAGTAGAGGTTCCCCAGTTCTCCCAGTTCTCCCAGTAGAGGCTCCCCCCAATCCTGTAGGCCTCGCCCCGGACTACATTTCCCGCCATGCCCCTCTCCCGCCGCGCTGCCTGCCGGGACCTGTAGTCCCCACCCCTCGCTCATTGCTTCCCATTCACCGTCTCATTTCCCGTCGTGCCCCGCGGCGCCGCCCCCTCCCGGCCACCGTCCCCCTTTCCCCTTCCGCCTTCCCCCCGCCGGGGCCTGGGCCCGGGCCCGGCCGCCGCCGCCGCCATGTCGGAGCCGCTGGGTTGGTGCGTGGAAGCGGTTCGGGCGGCGGCCGAACCGGGCCTGGCCCGGGCTCTTTTGGCCCTTCGGACCCGCCACACCCGGCGACCGGGAGGAGCCGCTCGTTTCCGGGAGCGGGGTGGGTTAGGCCCGCTCTTGGAGCTGCTGGGGCCCGACCGGCCCCGCCGCGTTCTCGACCTGGCCCTCAGCGTCCTCGGGAATTGCTGCACCGAACCCGGTTGCCGACGGCAGGCCCGGCGCCTGGGCGGCGTCCCCCGCCTCGGTGAGTGCCGGGAAGGGGAACGGGAATCTCCTCCTGCGGGGGAATGGGACGGCCCGGAGCCCCCCCAAACCGGGAGTGGGTCTGGACCCCCCCAAACTGGGAGCGGGACGGTCCAGAGCCCCCCGCAAACTGGGAGCGGGACATCCCGGAGCCCCCCCCCAAACTGGGAGTGGGTTTGGACCCCCCCCAAACTGGGAGTGGGATGGCCCAGACCCCCCCCCAAACCGGGAGTGGGTCTGCCCCTCCCCCCCCCCGAATTGGGAGCGGGACAGCCCGGACACCCCCCCCCAAACTGGGAGCGGGACAGCCCAGAGCCCCCCCCCAAACTGGGAGTGGGACAGCCCGGACCCCCCCCCCCCCCCCCCCAAACTGGGAGTGGGACAGCCCGGACCCCCCCCCCCCCCCCAAACTGGGAGTGGGTCTGGACCCCCCCCCAAACTGGGAGCGGGACAGCCCAGAGCCCCCCCAAACTGGGAGAGGGAAAGCCCAGAGCCCCCCCCCCCCCCCGCTTTGCCTGTCCCCTCAGGGTGTGTCCCCCCCCTTGACCTCTGACCCCTGTCCCCGCAGTGGCCCTCCTCTCCTCCCCGGGGCCCGAGAGCGTGCAGAACCGGGTGGCCCGCACCCTGGCCAACCTGGCGCTGGAGCCCGACGGCGCCCGGGACGTCCTCGATGCCGGTGAGTTTGGGGGGGGGTCCCCGGTGTCTTTGAGGTGTGTGTGGGGGGGTGTCTTTTGGCTCTGAGGGTCCTTTGGGCGTCCCCGGGGGGGTCCCGGTATCTTTGGGGGTTCTCTTGGCTCTCTGTGAGGTTCCCCAAGGTGTTTCTAGGGGTCCTTTTGGTGTCCCCGATGTCCCCGGGGGGGTCCCGGTATCTTTGGAGGTTCTCTTGGCTCTCCATGAGGTTCCCCAAGGTGTTTCTAGGGGTCTTTTGGGTGTCCCGGGGGGGGTCTTTTGGCTCTGCAAAGTGTTTCTAGGGGTCCTTTGGGGGTCCCCGGGGGGTGTCCCGGTCTCTGGGGGGGGGGAGGGTGTCTTTTAGCTTCCCTCCCCCCGTCTTAACTCTGCTCCCTTCCTTTTTGCAGGTGCCGGTCCCCTCCTGGTGTCCCTGGCCGCCTCCTGCGGGACCCCCGAGTGCCTCCACAGCGCCGCCCGTGCCCTCCGCATCCTGGGGGCCTCCCCGGCCCCCCGACGAGCTTTGGGGCGAGCCGGGGCCATCCGAGCTTTGGCCTCCCGCTTGGCCGCCCTCTCCCCTGCCCACCCTGCCTGCTTGGCCCTGGCCCGGGCTCTTCGGGGTCTCACCGACAGCCCCGGCCCCTCGGCCGACGACGTGGCCCCCGCTTTACCCGCCTTGGCCGCTTTGGCCACTCACGCCAAGCGGGACCACCGCCAGCCCGCCCTGGGGGCCATCGCCAACGCCTGCGCCCGAGCCCCTCTCCGACCCGCCTTGGGGGCCGCCGGGGCGGTGGAAGCGGTGGCCGAGGAGGTGAAAAGAGCCTTGGCCTCCCCCGACGTGGCCGGCGCTGCCGTGGCCGTGCGGGCCCTCTGCCTGCTGTGCCGGGAAGCCGTTAACCGGGCCAAGGTCCGGGCGGCCGGTGGCCTGGGGCTACTCCTCCGTCTCTTGGCCGAGCCACGCGCCCGGCCCTGGCGGCCCCGCGTCCTCCTGGCTCTGGCCGCCTTTGCCTACGACCAGGAAGCCTTGGTGGCCCTGGAGGCTCGTGGCCTCGTCCCCCTCCTCGCTGACGTCCTGCGGGCCCGGGCTGACCAGGAGAAGGAGAAGGTAGAGGAAGAAGAGGAGATGGAGGAAGAAGAGGAAGAGGAGGAGGATGAAGAGGATGAAGCCGCCGCCTCCTGCGATCTCCCCCGAGAGATGCCCGGGCCGCCCGGGCCCGGGGCGGCCGCTAGAAGCCTGCGGGGACTCAAGTGAGTGGGGGGAACGGACGGACAGATGGGCTTTTGGGGGGGGGGGGTTGGCACCTCCTGGGGTGACCCTTGAGGTCCCTGAGACCTTGAGGGGGATCCCTGGGGGTCCCTCGAGGTCCTTGAGGGGTGTCCCTAGGGGTCCCTCGAGGTCCCTGAGGCCTTGGGGGGGTTCCTTGAGGTCCTTGAGACCTTGAGGGGGATCCCTGGGGGTCCCTCGAGGTCCTTGAAGGGTGTCCCTGGGGGTTCCTTGAGGGGTGTCCCTGGGGGTCCCTTGAGGTCCTTGAGGGGTGTCCCTTGGGGTCTCTTGAGGTTCCTGAGGCCTTGGGAGGGTCCCTTGAGGCCCTTGAGACCTTGAGGGGGATCCCTGGGGGTCCCTTGAGGTCCCTGAAGCCCTGGGGGGGTTCCTTGAGGGGTATCCCTGGGGGTCTCTTGATGTCCCTGAGGCCTTGGGGGGGTTCCTTTAGGTCCTTGAGACCTCGAGGAGGATCCCTGGGGGGTCCTTGGGGTTCCTTGAGGTCGTTGAGACCTCGAGGGAGATCCCTGGGGGTCTCTTGGGGTACTTAAGACCTTGAGGGGATCTTTAGGGGTCTTTGGGAGTTCCTTGGGGTCACTTTTGGGGGTCCCTGTTGCCTCGGGGCTGGGGGGGGGGGAGCAGCCCTGAGATCACCCTCAGCAGCAGAATGGGGGTGCAGGGGGGGTTCTCTATCCCTTAGAGCCGGTGTGGGGAGGTGGGGTCCAGCGTGACACCCTGGGGGGGTCTGGGGCTCTCCCTGTCGTCCCCCCCCCAGCCCCCCAAATGTCTCAGTGTCGTCCCGTCCCCCCCCTCGTTTCTCCCCCCAGGTCCTGGCTCCTCTCTGAAGCTGCCTCCCCGCCGCCCTCCCCACCGCCCCCCACCACCCCCCTCCACTGCCCCTCGCCCCCCCGGCGCCGCCTGCCCCCCATGGGGGCCCTGGCCCTGCCCCGGGGGGTGGGCGAGGGGGACCCCTGGCTCCCCGAAGCCCCCGCTCTCCTCCTTTTGGGGCGCTTGGCAGCGGCTGACGAACCCAGCCGAGCCCTGGCCACCGCCCCCGTGGTTTCGGGGCTCCTGCGTTACCTGACGGGGGTCCCCGCCCCGGCCCCTCGGGCTGCCCGGCTGCTGCAGCGCCTGACGGGGCACCCTGCCTTTTTGGGGGCGCTGGTCCGGGCTTACGTCCCTTCCCTGCTCCGCTCCTGGCTGGTCCTCGGCTTTACCCCCTCCCAAGCTGAAGAACTCTCCCGGCCGGGGGGACCCCGGCGTGGGGTCGCCCCCCTGCACCCCCGCCAGGCACGTCTCAAGGAGCTGGGTGAGTTGGAAGGGGGGGGGGGGGGGGCGGGGCGGGAAAGGAGCTTTGGGGGGGCTTATTGGGATCCCCGAGAGTCATGGGGGACTTTTGGGGGATCCTCAGGGGTCCTGGGGGGGTCCTTGTTGGCCTTTGAGGGGTCCCTGTGGGGGCTTTGAGGGTCCTGGGGGGGTCCTTGTTGGCCTTTGAGGGGTCCCCATGGGGTTCCTGGGGGGGGTCCTTGTTGGCCTTTGAGGGGTCCCTGGGGGGCCTTTGAGGGTCCTGGGGGGTCCCTGTGGGGGCTTTGAGGGGTCTCTGGGGAGACTTTGAGGAGTCCCTGGGGGGGCTTTGAGGGTGCTGGGGGGCTCCCTGTGGGGGCTTTGAGGGGTCCTTGGGGGGGCTTTGAGGGTGCTGGGGGGCTCCCTGGGGGGGCTTTGAGGGTCCTGGGGGGTCCTTATTGGCCTTTGAGAGGGTCCTGGGGGGGTCCTGAGTGACCTTGGGAGGGGCTGGGGGGGCAAGGGGGGTCCCCGGTGGCTTTTGTGGGTCCCTAGTTGTCTTTGGGGGGGGTTCCTGGAGTGGGGGGGAGGTTGAGGGGGGAGGAGCTATTGGGGGTCCTGGGTGCTGGTTTGGGTCTCTCTGGGGTGGGCGGGGGAAGGATCCATCGTGGGATCCTATAGACCTGACACCCCCCCGCTCCCTATATGTGTGTGTGTGTGTGTGTGTCCCCAGGTGAGGGGCTGCTGCGCAACCTGGGGGCGGCAGCGGCAGCCCCCTTTGGTGTGGGGCTGCTGACCCACATGCTGCGCTGCGGGGCCCCCCCGGCCCGTCTGGCCTGCGCCACCGCCTTGCCCCTGCTCACCAGGTACCCACCCTATAGATAACCCTATAGGTAGAGCCCCTATAGATAACCCTATAGAGCCCCTATAGGTTCTATAGACTCCTCTCCTCCCTCCCCCCTCCCCCCCCAACTGCCCCATATCCCACCTCGGGGGGGTCCCTCACGCGTCCCCCTGCAGCTGAGCCCCGTCTGTCCCCTATAGAGGTCTATACGTCCCCCATACAGGCTCCACGGTGTCCCTATAGCCCCCCCAGAGCCAGCCCCATAACTCACCCTGGTACGTTGGTGTCATGTGGCCGTGACCCATGGCGTTGGCGTGACCCAAGGCGTTGACATCACACCACGGGTCCTGGCAACGTGAGTGTCACGTTGTCATCGTGTTGGCGTGGCCCATGACGTTGGCGTGGCCCGTGACGTTGGTGTGACCCACAGAATTGGCGTTGGTGTCATGTGGCCGTGACCCACAGCGTTGGCCTGACCCATGGCGTTGACATCACGTTGCCATGACCCACGGCAACATGGGCATCACATTGGCATCGCGTTGCTGTGACCCACGGTGTTGGCGTGGCCCATGACATTGGTGTGACCCACAGCGCTGGCGTGACCCATGGCGTTGACATCACGTTGCCATGACCCATGGCAACATGGGCGTCACATTGGCATCGCATTGGTGTGACCCATGACTTTGGTGTGACGCATGACATTGGTGTGACCCATGATGTTGGCATCACCTACAGCGTTGGCGTCACCTTGGCGTGACCCAAGTTGTTGTTGTCATGGTGGTGGACCCCCGTGGTGGTGGGACCCTTGGTGTGACGTTGGTGCAACCCTCGGTGTCCCTTTACCCTGACACTGGGCGTGACGTGTGTCCTTGGCATGTGCAGGCCCACGTCCCCAGCACGGGGGCTGCTGTGGGGAGGGGGAGCGGTGGCCCTGCTGCTCTCGGCGGTGGCCCGGGGCCCCACGTCCCACTACGAGCCACCCCCGGCCTTCGCCCTCTACGCTGCTGATGCCATCGCCCTCCTCCGGGGACACGCCGGGGACACGCCGGGACACGGCAAGGACACGCCGGGACACACCGATGAGTACCTGCAGGTAACAGCCCCGTGGGGTGCTGGGGACGTGCGGATGGGGACGTGGAGGTTCTTGAGGACCTGTGGGGGGACACTGAGGACCCCGTTGGGGACCCTTGGATCTTTGGGGATGCCCAGATGGGGTCCCCACGGGGGACCATCCCCCCCCCGGACACTGTGAAAGTGCCGTTGGGGACCCACAGGTGCATGGAGGTGGGGACGCCGAGGACCTGTGGGGACACGAGGACGCCGAGGACCTGTGGGGCCAGGTGGACAGAGATGGGGACGGCGGCGACGCCCTCGAGGAGAAGGGTGGCCCGCAGAGACCTCTGGACCAAGGCGAGGACCTTGGGGACCCCTGGGGACACGCGGATACCTTTAGGGACGCCGAGGACACCTGGAGACGGGCGGACGGTGACGCGACCTCTGCGGCGGATGGACGCGGTGACGTTGGGGACCCACCAGGGTGCACCCGTGGACACGGGGACCCGTGGGGACACGCGAACGGACTCGGGGACGCTGATGACTCCTGGGGACCCACAGGGTCCCCATATCCCCTGTCCCCTGTCACCCTCTACCCCCCACCCCTGCTGTCCCCTGTGTCCCCTTGTCCCCAGGTATCTCCAGACTCCTCTTCCCCTGGGACCCCCTGTCCCCAAGTGTCCCCGAGGGCTGCTAAACGTCCCCGAGCGTCCTCTTGTCCCCAGCTGTCCCTAGATCTTCCCGACCTCCATTCCCAAGTGGCCCCAAGACCCCCCAAATGTCCCCTGTTGTCATCTTCTCCTCCGCTGTCCTCAGACCTCCCCAACTCGTGTCCCCAGGTGTCTCTGAGGTCCTCCAACCCATGTCCCCAACTGTCCCCATCTCCCCAGGGGTCCCCGAACCCCCTCGGCCCCTGTCCCAAACCAGCCCCAGTGTCCTCCAAGCCCTGTCCCCAACCCTCTCCCTGTCCCCAAGCCTCCCCAAGCTCCTCCAACCCATCTCCACCACCATCTCCAACCCCCCAGACACCCCTGGTGTCCTCCAACCCCTGTCCCCAAGCCTCCCCAAGCTCCTCCAACCCATCTCCACCACCATCTCCAGCCCGCCAGGCATCTCCGACCCCCTCAGCCGCGCATCCCCCCGTGTCCCCAACGTGTCCCTATGCCCAGACCCCCCACGACCTCCTCCTCCTCCCCAACGGTGGCCACCCCGGGGTGCCGGTGGCCCGGGCGGCTTTAACCCGGGGGTCTCCCGTCTTGGGAGCCATGTTGGGGGGAGCCTTCGCCGAGGCCCACCAGGCGGCGGTGGCCTTGGGCTGCGCCCCCCGCCGCCCTCTCCTCCTCCTCCTCCATTTCATCCACGGCTGCCGGGGTCACCCCGAGGACGGGTGTCCCCTCCTGTCCCCCCCCGTGTCCCCGGCCACCGCAGGGGCCGCCATTGCTTTGGCCCGCCGCTACCTGGTGGAAGGGTTCGAGGGCGTCATGGCCACCGCCGTCACCGCCTCCCCCGGCGCCCTCTGGGCCTTGGCCGAGCGATGGGCTTGTGCCCCGTTGGCCAACCGGGCCGCCCGGGCCATTCTTGGGGGGCCACCACACAAGGTGGCCCCCCGCTTGGTACGGGTGGCCCGGCTGGCCCGATGTCCCCCTCGCCTGGCCAGGGCCTTGATGGCAGCTGTGGCACCCAGGGGGGCCCGGCCCCACCTTGATATGGGGGAACCCTGGGGTGGGGGCGACCCTCTGCTGCAACCCCCCGCAGGCGCTAATGGGGACGTCCAGGAGGACCTCGGGGACCTGGAGGGTGACTTTGGGGTGCCTTACGAGGACCTCGGGGACAGCCAGGGAGACCTGGATGGCGTGGCAGACCCCTTTAGGGACCCCTCTACGGACGGTGGGGATCCCTTGGGTGAAGATGATGTGGACATGGAGGTCAAGGGGCCTCTCTAAGACCTTGGGGGATCCCAGCAGGACCTTGGGGACCCCTTTGGGGATCTTGGGGACCACTGCGTGGGTGTTGGGGACCGCTTAGATGAAGATGAGGAGCACGTGGAGGTCAGGGACCTCTCTAGGACCTTGGGGACCACTGCATGGGTGTTGGGGACCCTTCAGATAAAGACAAGGAGGACATGGAGGTCAGGGACTTCTCTAAGACCTTGGGGACACCCTCGGGGCCCCCTCTGGATGTTGGGGACCCCTTGGCTGAAGATGATGTGGACATGGAGGTCAGAGACTTCTCTAAGACCTTGGGGGTCCTCTTACGAGTCTTGGGGACTCCTTAGATGAAAATCAAGAGGACATGGAGGTCAGGGGACCTTTCTAAGACCTTGGGGACACCCTGGAGAACCCCTTTATGGCTGTTGGGGACCCCTTAGGCAGAGATGAGGGGGACAAAGAGGTCAGGAGAGCTCTCTGAGATCTTGGGGACACCTTTAGGGACCTCAAGGAGCCATAGGACACCTTCAGGGACAGCCATGGGGACCTTAGGGAGGACTTTGTGGACTTGAAGGACGTTGTGGACCTTCTTGGGGAACCCCTCTATGGGTGTGGGGACCCCTTGGATGAAGACAAGAAGGACCTGGAGGTCAAGGGACCTCTGTAAGACTGCGAGAGCACCCATTAATTTTGGGGGCGCACCGAAGGACCATCTGAGGGAAACCCCTGGGGTGAAGATGAGGAAGACACAGGGATTGAGGGACCCCTGTGAGGACCTTTGGGGACCCCCTTGAGGACCTTGGGGTCCTCCTCTAGATGTTAAGGCCTTTTTCGATGAGGAAGGTGAGGCCGGGGATGGTGGGGAGCCCCATGAGGATCTTGGGGGCGGGGGGGGTCTCCTCTACATGTTTAGGACCTATTTGATGATGAAGACAAGGCTGGGGTGACGGGGAGCCCCCCCCACCCTCAAGGATTTGGGGGGCCCCTGGGTGGATCTTGGGGACCTCATCTAGATGTTGAGGCCTTTTTTTTTTTTTTTTGACGATGATGAAGATGAAGCTGGGGCGGTGGGAGGCCCCAGCCTCTTGGGGGGACCTTGAGGAACCCCCCCAAGGTGGTGGCACGAGGGGAGGACATCACAGTTTGGGAGGGCACATGCGCACACACACACACACCCCCCCAGTGATTTGGGGGGGTGGGGGGGGTCACCACACCCCCCACACCCCCCCTCCAGGTTCTGGGGCTGCTCTGGGAGGGGTGCCCCATTTTCGGGTTGATTTTGGGGGGTTTCGGGGGTCGCGACTGGAGCGAAGGCAACGCACAATAAAGGGGGTGAAACAGCGCCGGCGTGGTGAGGACCTAGGCCTTGGGGGGGCCCCCCCATACCCTGGGGACCCAGGCGTCTGCCCCCCCCCCCCCCCCCAGTATCCCAGGGATTTGGGGTCCCCTGCATCCCTAGGACCCGGGCATTTGGGAGCGCCCCCCCCCCCCATATTCCATGGACCCAGGCGTCTGGGCCCCCCCCAGTATCCCAGGAACCCAGAGGTTCGGGATCCCCTGCATCCATAGGACCCAGGCGTTTGGGGGCCCCCCCTCCCCATATCCCGGGGACCCGGGCCTTTGGGACACCCCCACGCACCCCCCACCCTCCCCCTATCCCACAGTGTCCGGGGTCTCCCTCCCCGTATCCCAGGAACCCAGGCCTTGAGGATCCCCTGCATCCCTAGGACCTGGGTGTTTGGGGCCCCCCCTCCCCATATCCCAGGGACCCAGGCGTCCGCCCCCCCCAGTATCCCAGGGACCCAGGGGTTCGGGATCCTCTGCATCCCATGGACCCAGGCATCTGCCCCCCCCCTCCCCATATCCCACGGACCCGGGCGTCTGGGCCCCCCCCCCCCCCGTATCCCACGGACCCAGGCGTCCGGCCGCTTCCCGCCCCCCCCCTTTCCCGATCCCTGGCGGGGACCCAGCCGTCCGGGCGCTTCCATACATGGGCACCGAGGGGCCCGCGCGGGACGACGTCACCGGGGGGGGGTAAGGGGGGGGGGGGCGGGGGGGGCCGCACCCAGTCCCGGCCATGGACGACCTGGGTAAGGGCCGCGTCCGTCCGTCCGTCCGTCCCGGGCGCCTGGGTCCCCCCTGAAAGGGGGGGCGTGGGAGGCGGAGGCCTGGGTACCCCCGGATCGACTGGGGTCCCCCGGTGCTGGGATGGGTGGGTGTCTGGGTGGCGGGGTCCCCCCGGATGCCTGGGTCCCTGGAGAAGGGGAGGGATGGGACCCCGGACGCCTGGGTCCCCCAGTGCTGGGATGGGTGGGTGTCCCGACGCCTGGGTCCATGGAGGAAGGGAGGGATGGGACCCTGGATGCCGGGGTCCCTCCGGATGCCTGGGTCCCTCAGTGCTGGGATGGGTGGGGGCCCCGACACCTGGGTCCATGGGAGCTGGGATAGATGGGACCCCGGATGCCTGGGTCCCCCAGTGCTGGGAGAGATGGGACACCAGATGCCGGGGTCCCCCCGGACATGTGGGTCCCTTACTGGTGGGATGGGTGGGACCCCAGATGCCTGGGTCCATGGGAGCTGGGATAGATGGGACCCCACATGCCTGGGTCCTCAGAGCAGGGGAGGGATGGGACCCTGGATGCTGGGGTCCCCCAGTGCTGGGACGGGTGGGTGTCCGGATGCCAGGGTCCCTGGAGGAGGGGATGGATGGGACCCCGGATGCTGGGGTCCCCCGGTGCTGGGAGAGATGGGACACCAGATGCCTGGGTCCCCCCGGACGCCTGGGTCCCTTTAGTGGTGGGATGGGTGGGTGTCCCGATACCTGGGTCCATGGGGGCTGGGATGGGTGGGTGTCCAGATGCGGGGGTCCCCCCAGATGCCTGGGTCCCTTAGTGGTGGGATGGGTGGGACCCCAGATGCCTGGGTCCTCAGAGCAGGGGATGGATGGGACCCTGGATGCTGGGGTCCCCCGGTGCTGGGATGGGTGGGTGTCCCGACACCCGGGTCCATGGGAGCTGGGATGGATGGGACTCCGGATGCCTGGGTCCCCCAGTGCTGGGATGGGTGAGGGCCCCAACACCTGGGTCCATGGGAGCTGGGATGGGTGGGTGTCCCAATGCCTGGGTCCCTGGAGGAGGGGATGGATGGGACCCCGGATGCCTGGGTCCATGGGAGCTGGGATGGGTGGGTGTTCCAACGCCTACGTCCCCCCAGACAGCTGGGTCCCCCGGTGCTGGGATGGGTGGGGGCCCCAACACCTGGGTCCATGGGAGCTGGGATAGATGGGACCCCGGATGCCTCGGTCCCCGGAGGAGGGGATGGATGGGACCCTGGATGCCTGGGTCCCCCGGTGCTGGGACGGGTGGGACCCCAGACGCCTGGGTCCCCGGAGGAGGGACGGGATGGGACCCTGGCAGCCGGGGTCCCTCACCCCACCCTGTCCCCAGACGCCCTCTTGGCCGACCTGGAGACGACGACGTCACACCTCGCCCGGCGGCCGGTGCTGCTGACGGACCCGCCGGGGGGGATGCCCCCCACCCACCCGCCTTCCCCCCCCGCCGGGGACCCTCCCCGGCCACCCCCACCCCCCTATGGCCCAGTGAGCTCAGGGACCTTGGGGCCAGGAGGGGGTCCTGGGGACACTGGGCGATGCTGGGGACACTGGTGGGGGGGCTTTGGGGGCACTGGGGCCTTGGGGGTCACGGGCGTAATGGAGGGCTCTGGGGACACTGGGGGGGCTTTGGGGATGTTGGGGGCTTTGGGCACGTGGGGGGGAGCCTTGGGGACGCTGAGGGGCTTTGGGACGCTGGGGCCATGAGGTGCCCTGGGGACACGGGGGGGGGGGGGGAATGCTGGAGATCTTGGGGACACGGGGAGCTTTGGGGACCTGGGGTGGCCTTGGGGACGGGGGGGGGGGGGGGTTGGAGGACTTATTGGGGACCTTGGGACCGTGGGGGGGGTCCCTGGGGGCTTTGGGGACATGGAGGATCTTGGGGACATGGGGGTTGGGGACCCCTGGGATGGGGGTGATGAGGGGGGATGAGGGCAGGGACTCGGGGGGGGGGGGACATGGGGGGGACACGGGGGACATGGACACCTCGAGGATCCCGGGGATGGGGACATTGGGGGTGTCCCCAGGTCCCCATTAACCCCCAATGTGCTGGTCCCCAGGTGCCGGGGGGGGACACCGAGCAGCTCTACAGGTATGGGGACATGGGGGGGGGGGGAACCTTGGGGTCCTGGAGGGGACATTGGGGACCTGGGAGGGGGGGGGACCTTGGGGACCTGGGGGGGACATTGGGGACCTGGGAGGGGGGGGACCTTGGGGACCTGGGGGGGATATTGGGGACCTGGAAGGGACATTGGGGACCTGGGGGGGGACATGGGGGGGGGGGATGGACACTTGGGGGTGCAGGAGGGGACATGGAGGGGGGGGGCAGGATTTGGAAGTGGGGGGGGGCTGGAGGGGGGGGTGGGGGAGGCACAGAGGGGACCTTGGGGACAGGGAGGAGGGGACGTGCCGTGTCCCCCCCCTCCCCCCACCGGTGTCCCTCTCCCCAGCACAGTACAGAAGACCCGGCCCCCCCGACCCTCCCAGGCCCCCCCCGGCCTGGGGGAGCTCGACCGCCTCCTCCGTGACCTCAATGCCACCCACAGCTCCATCGCAGGTACCCCCCCCCCCCGACACCCCCAAATCCACCCAGGGACCCCAAAATCACCTCTGGCTGCCCCAAAACCCCACCCGAGCACCCTAAAAGCCCCCAAGAGCACCCCAACATCCCCCACCCCCCCAAATCACCCTGGGGGACCCCAAACCCCCTCATATCCTCCCCCCCCCCCAAATCACCCTGGGGGCCCCAGAAATCATTTTTGGGGACATCTGATCTCCTTGGGGACCTCTAAAATCACCCCAAAAATCTTCCTGGGGACCCCAAAACTGTCTGTGACCCCCCCACATGCACACCCCACCCCCCACCCCCCCCCAGATGAGATCCTGGCCCAGTTCCCCCCCCTGAAGAGCCCCGAGGGGGTGAAGAGGAAGGAGGCGGCAGACGAGGCTGAAGTTGGGGTGTCCCCCCCACGGTAAGTGTTACTCCCCCCCCCCGCCCCCCGCATACCCACCACCCCAAATTGGTGGGAACCCCCACCAGCTGCACCCCAAAATGGGGTCGTCCCCAATTACCAGCCCCCGCCTTCCCCCCCCCCCCCCAACAGCACCCTTCCCCACAGAGCCAGCCGCCCCCCCTTAACCCTCTCCCTGCTCCGCTCAAAGCAGCTCGGGGACCCCCCCGATGCCCCCCACCTCGGCCACCTCGGCCACCTCGGCCACCCAGGAGCTGGACAAGTTGATGGCCTCGCTCTCCGACTTCCACCTCCGCCGCACCGTGAGTCCCGGGGGGGGGGGGGAGGGAAGTTTTCAGGGTGCGTGTTCCCCCCCCTTTTTTACCCTGCACCCCCATAACTCTCTTTTTCTCCCCCACCCCGCAGCCCCCCCCAAAAAAGGGGGTTCCTGAAGGGGAGAACCTGGACTCCATGCTGGTGCTGCTGCAGTCGGACCTGAGCCGCCAGGGTGTCCCCACGGGGGCGAAGGGGGTTTGTGGGTCCTGCCAGAAGCCCATCGCTGGGAAGGTGGGTTTTGGGGTACCCCCTTGGGGGCAGGGGGAGGGGAGTGTGGGGGGGGGGGTGTGCCCGGTGTTGCACCCCAAAGTTGGGAGGGTTCCCTTGTGGGCGTCTTTTAAAGTGGGAGGGATGGGGTGCCCTCTGGTGTCATCTCTTGGGGGACTCCCCCTCTTCCTCCCCTGCAGGTGGTGAAGGCTTTGGGGTGCGCCTGGCACCCTGAGCACTTCGTCTGCGCCCGCTGCGGGGGGGAGCTGGGGGGGGGCAGCTTCTTCGAGAAGGACGGGGTGCCCTACTGCCCGCGGGACTACGGCCGGCTCTTCTCCCCCCGCTGCGCCCGCTGCGCCCAGCCCATCCTCGACGTGGGTCTGGGGGACCCCCGGGAGGGGGGGGGAGGGGACGTTCGAGGGGGGAGGGGCTCTGGGGGAGGTGGGACCCCCTCGGGTGCAATGGGACCTTCTGGGATGCCCTGGGGGAGGTGGGACCACCTGGGATGCCCTTGGGTGCAATGGGACCACCTGGGGTGCCCTGGAGGTGGGACCTTCTGGGGGGGGAAGGGGACCTTCTGGGGAGGTTCTGGGAGCGGTGAGATGCCCTTGGGTGCAACGGGACCTTCTAGGGTGCCCAGGAGGAGATGAGACCTTCTGGGGGGCCATGGGACCTTCTGGGGGGCAAGGGAACCTTCTGGGGGGCTCTGGGGGAAGTGGAACCTTTTTGAGGGGCCATGGGACTTCCTGGAGGGTTCTGGGAGCGGTGGGACCTTCTGGGGGGCCATGGGACCTCCTGTGGGGTGCAGTGGGACCTTGTGGGGCGCCCTGGGGGTGGTGGGACCCCCTGGGTGGAGTAGGACCCCCCACGGGAGGGGGGTGGGGGGGCTGGCAGTGATGTCCCCATCTCCAATTCCGCCCCCCCCCCCCCCCCAGAAAATGGTGACGGCGCTGGACAAGAACTGGCACCCGGAGCACTTCTGCTGCGTCAAGTGTGGGCAGCCCTTCGGCGAGGAGGGTGGGTGGCCCCTGTGTCCCCTCCTGTCCCCCCATGGTCCCCCCGTGTCCCTGCCCTGTCCCACCATGTCCCTGTGGGCTGATCCTGTGCTCATGTGTCCCCCCACATCTCACCGTCCCCATGTCCCCCCGCATCTCACCATCCCCTCGTGGTCCCACCACCATCCCCATGTCCCCACGTCTCTCCTTCTCCATCCCAGCCTCACCCCTGCATCTCACCGTCCCCACATCCGTGTCCCCCGTGTCCCCCTGTCCCCCCACCCTCCCCGCGCTGTCCCACAGGCTTCCTGGAGAAGGACGGCCAGCAGTACTGCCGCCAGGACTTCGCTGAGCTCTTCTCCAGCCGGTGCCGGGGCTGCGGGAGGCCCATCCTGGAGGGCTACATCGCTGCCCTGGAGGGGCTCTGGCACCCCGAGTGCTTCGTCTGCCGGGTGAGACCCCCATGTCCCACCTCCCCTGGTCCCCCATATCCCCACATCCTCATGTCCCACCTCCCCTGGTCCCCCATGTCCCCACGTCCCCGTGTCCCACCTCCAGGAGCACTTCTCATCCCACGTCCCCACCTCCCCTGGTCCCCCATATCCCCACGTCCCCGTGTCCCACCTCCAGGAGCACTTCTCATCCCACATCCCCACCTCCCCTGGTCCCCCATGTCCCCATGTCCCTGTGTCCCACCTCCAGGAGCACTTCTCATCCCACATCCCCACCTCCCCTGGTCTCCCATGTCCCCACGTCCCTGTGTCCCGCCTCCAGGAGCACTTCTCATCCCACATCCCCACTTCCCCTGGTCCTCCGTGTACCCACATCCTCATGTCCCGCCTCCAGGAGCACTTCTCATCCCACATCCCCACTTCCCCTGGTCCCCCATGTCCCCACATCCTCATGTCCCACCTCCCCTGGTCCCCCATGTCCCCACGTCCCCGTGTCCCACCTCCAGGAGCACTTCTCATCCCACATCCCCATCTCCCCTGGTCCCCCATGTCCCCACGTCCCCGTGTCCCACCTCCCTTCACGTCCCACGTCCCCCCCTCCCCTGCTCCCTGACGTCCCTCCCCCCCCACCCCCGCGTCCCTGTCCCCCAGGAGTGCTTCGCGCCCTTCGTTGGGGGCAGCTTCTTCGAGGACGGGGGCCACCCCTACTGCGAGCGTCACTTCCACGCCCGGCGGGGCTCGCTGTGCCGGGGCTGCGGGGAGCCCATCGCCGGCCGCTGCGTCACCGCCATGGCCCAGCGCTTCCACCCCGAGCACTTCGTCTGCGCCTTCTGCCTCCGGCCCCTCTCCAAGGGCACCTTCCAGGAGCAGGAGGGCAAGCCCTACTGCCAGCCCTGCTTCCTCCGCCTCTTCGGGTGAGGCCACCACGGGGCCGCCCCCCCACCCCCTCCCCACCTCTCAGCCCCACCGACAGTGCCTCCTGGTGTGGGGTGACCCATAGAGGGCCAGTGGACAGCCTACAACCACCACGAGAACATTCCATTGGATGGGGTGCGCCGGTGAGGTGGTCTTCAAGGTGCTCCATGGTGCTTGGAGGGGGGGCGGGGGCCTCGTGTACCCTTGAGGTGCCTCCTGGTGTGGGGTTGCTCCACAGAGGCCCAGTGGAGACCCCACAACCATCACAAGAACATTCCATGGGTGAACCGTTGGGTGGGGTGCCCCATTGAGGTGGTCTTCAAGGTTGTCCATGGTGCTTAGGGACCCTCGTGCGTGGGGATCTGGCACCCTTGAGGTGCCTCATGGTGTGGGGTGCCCCACAGAGATCCAATGGACACCCCAGGACCACCACAAGAACATTCCATGGGTGAACCGTTGAATGGGGGGCACCACTGGGGTGGTCATGGAGGTGCCTTGGGGCACTTGGGGTGCTCATGCATGGGCCCCTTGAGGTGCCCCATGGTGTAGGGTGCCCCGTGGAGATCAAATGGGCACCCCATGACCACCCCATGGATGGAGTGCTCCGTGGAGGTGGTCATGGAGGTGCCCCCACGGTACTTGGGAGCCTCACCTGGGGGTCCCTCACCCCATGGTGTGGGGTGGCCTCATAAATACTCCATGGGACTTCCATGGGGGCTCCACGGTGCGCTGTGACCCACGGATCTGGCCATGGACTTGCTCCACAGCGTGGGGTGGTCTCTGTGCCTGGTGCAGAGTTGGAAGGACTGGGGGGCACTGGTGGTCCTGGGGGGGGCACTGGGGGCCTCCGTGGGTCACACTTGCTCTTTGCTTGCACATGCCAAAGTCTTTATATTTGGGGGGGGGCAGGGAGGGAGGGGGGAGGAATGAGGGGCAGTTGGGGGATCTATGGGGCAGGTTGGGGGTCTCAGGGGTAGGTTATTGGTCTGGAGGGGTCCCTGGAGAAGGTTGGGGGGCAGTTGGAGGGTCTGTGGAACTGTTTATGGGTCTGAGGGGGTCTCTGGGGAAGGTTGGGGCGGGTGGGGTGTCTGTGGGACCAGTCGAGAGGCAGTTGCGGGTCTATGGGGCAGGCTATGGGTCTGGAGGGATCTATGGGGCGGTTGGGAGGTCTCTGGGACAAGCTGTGGGTCTAATGAGGCGGTTTGGGGAGCTCTTGGGGAGGATCCATGGAGCAGGAGGGGGAAGGTCCGTGGGGCAGGAGGGGAAATATCCATGGGGCAGGAGGGGGAGGATCTATGGGGCAGGAGGGGGAGGATCTATGGGGCAGTTTGAAAGGTCTGTGGGGCTGTTGGGAGGACCTATGGGGCAGGTGGGGGGACAGGACACAGCACCGGGCGCACGCGGCTGAACACGGACAATAAACACCCGCAGCACCAACCTCAACGTGTGGGGTGACCCCCCCGGCCCCCGTTTTTGGGTCCATTTCACCCCTTTCCAGCTCAGTTTCTCCCCCCTCCTCAGTTTCACCTCAGCTTTGGGCCCAATTTCACCGGTTTTGGGGCTGGTTTTTCCCCTCACTTCGGCGTCGGTTCTCCCAGCGTGGGGCGATTTCACCCAACGGGGGCTATTTTTTCCCCCACCCCAGAGGTTATTTCGCTGAGTTTTGCCCACTTTGGGGCCGAATTCGCCCACTTTTTGGGGCCGATTTCACCCACTTTGGGGCTATGTGTGAAACGTGGGGTTGGGCCCGTTCCCCTCCCTTTTTTTTTGGCCGGATTTCTGCCAATTCCCCCTCTTTGGGGTCAACTCCTCCTCCTCCCCCCCCCCCACTACCCCCCCTTTTCTGTTTCATTTTTGCTCCATTTCAGCCCGTTCCCCCCCCCCCCCCCCTTCTTTGGGGTCGTTTTGAGCCATTTTCTGCTCATTTCCCCCGCCCCAGGTTTGAGGGGGGAGGGAGGGGGGGGAGCCATGAGACACCCCGTAACCGAACCATGTGATTTTTCACACACACCCCCCCCCCCCGCCTTGTGTCACACCCCACCCCCCCCCCATGGACCCAGGCATCCGGGGGACGATGGTTGAAAAGCGGAGGGGGGGGGGGGGCGCGTGGGGGGGCCCAGGCGTTCACGCCCCACACATATGGGTTCGGCAATGATGACCGCCCCCCATGTCTAAAAGTAAACCAACCGCTTCCTGCTACCCAATGGGGGGGGGGGGGGATGGGGATGGGGGAGAGGGGGTGGGGGGGGAGGTGCCTATGGGGGTCTCTGCTTGGGTGGGGGGGGTGTCACCTCCCATTCGGGATGCACTTGATCGGGGTCACTACCACCCCCACCCCCCCCCACCCCCCCCCCTCATTCCAGGCTGCAGCCAGTTGGGGGGTTAACCCCATTTCTGGGGGGGCAGCATGCAGTGGGCTCCCCTCCCCCACACACACCCCCCCCCCCCAAAACCGCGTCTTCGTCATCGTCCCCCAACTTTCCCCACAGCCCCACCCCCCCACACCCCCCCCCCCACCTCCAACCTTCTCACTTCTCCTTCTCGGCACCCCGGGGGGCGGCCACCATGCACCCATGGGTGCTGCTGGCCACGCTCTGCGCAGGTAGGGGGGGGGGCGGGGGGGGGCCCGGATGCCTGGGTCCCCTGGGAGGGGGGGGGGGGGTGCTGGGTGGTGGGGGGGGGAACACCCCGAACACTTGGTTCTCCTGGGGGAACAGGGGGTCCCTGGAGGGATGGGGGTCCCCAGACACCTGGGTCCCTTGGGGTTTAAGGATGAGGGGGGGGGAGGGGGAAATGGGGGGGGGTCCCTGGATGCCTGGGTCCCCTGGGGGGTTGTGGAGGGGAATGGGGGGGGGGTCCCGGGATGCCTGGATTCCCTGGGGTTTAAGGATGGAGGGGTGGAGGGGGGGGGGGAAATGGGGGTCCCTGAATGCCTGGGGCCCCTCTTCCCTCCACCCCCCTCCCCCCAGGGCTGCCCCCCACCCTCGGCTCGGGGCTGGATGAGGAGTCGGCAACAGTTTTTCGGGGTGCGGGGGGGGTCCTTCGGGCACAGCGTGGCCCAGTTCGATGGCAAGTAGGTGGCGTCCCCCCCCCCCCCCAACCCCACCCCATCGCCCTTGGGTGGCCCCTGACCCCCCCCATCATGGGACACCCCTTGACCCCCCCCACCCCCGTACCCCCACTTTAGGGTGCTGGTGGGGGCCCCCCTGGAGCCGGGGGGGCCCGGGGAGACAGGACGGGTCTATGAGTGCCGGTTCGAGACGGAGAGCTGCGGGGACGTCCCCATCACCGGTAGGATCCTGGGGTGTGTCGTGTCGTTCCCCCCCCCCACCGGATGCCTGGGTCCCCCAGGAGGTGGGGGGGTGGAGAAGGGGCAACCCGGAAGCCTGGGTCCCCCATCACACCCCCTCTCTCATCCCCCACCCCTGAAGCTCCCCCAGAGCTGACGTCCATCTCTCTGGGCCTGTCCCTGGTGGCCAACGGCTCCCGAGCCCTGGTGGGTCCGTCGTGGTGGTCGATGGGGTGGGGGGGGGTGGGAGGGGGAGGTTGGGGCCATCACCCCCAGTGAGGGGACCCCCATGGGGTCTCCCGGGCTCTCTTGGGGTCTGCTGGTGGCTCTTGGGATCCCTTGGTGGCTCTTGGGGGTCTACTGGGGTCTCTTGGGATCTACTGGGAGCTATTGGGGGTCTTTTTGGGGTCTACCAGGGTCTATTGGGATAGTTTGGAGTGCACTAGGGTCTCTTGGGGTCTACGAGGGTTCTATTGGGGTCTACTGGGGTCTGTTGGGATCTACTGGAGTTCTGTTGGGGTTTCCTAGGGTCTATTGGCGTCTTTTGGGGGAGTGTACTGGGATCTCTTGGGGTCTATTAGGCTCTGTTGGGGTTTTGGGGCACTATTGGGGTCTGTTGGGGCTCTGTTGGGGTCTACTGAGGCCTATTGGGGGTCTCTTGGGGTCTTCTGGGACCTATTGGGGTCTATGGGTCTATTGGTTGGGGGGGGTTGAGGGAATGTGACATTGCCCCCTCCTGGACCACAGGCGTGCGGCCCCACAGCGCAGAGGGCCTGTGGGGCAAACATGGAGCTGCGGGGGCTCTGCTTCCTCCTGCCCACCGGGAACCCCCTGCCCACCGCCCTGCCAGGTACCGAGGCCGGGGGGGGGGACGGACACAATGGGGTGAGGGGCTCGATGGGGTTCACGTGGGGTGGAGAAGACGAGTTGCAAGGGTAGGTGGGTCCCAGCGGTTGGTGAAGACCTGACGCCGGAGTAGATGGGCCTCGCAGGGCCAAGCTGTACACCTTTCCCTCCTCCACCTCCCCATTTCTCCACCACCCCCACCCCACCACCCCTCCCAGGTTGCCCCACGAACGCCTCTGACATCGTCTTCCTCATGGATGGTTCGGGCAGCATCGGGGAAGTGGATTTTGAGAGGATGAAGACCTTCATCACCCAGGTCATGAGCCGGTTTGAGAGCACGGACACCCACGTAGGTGCCACCCCCTCCCAGGGCTGGGTCCCAGGCACCCATGGGTGGCCCGATCCTGCTCCATCACGTGTCGTCCCCCCCGCCCCGTCCAGTTTGCCCTCATGGAGTTCTCCACTAAGTCCACCCTCCATTTCGACTTTGCCACCTTCGCCGGGTTGTCCCCGGAGAGGCGGAAGATGGAAGTCTACAACGTGCAGCAGAGCAAAGGGACCACCTGCACGGCCACTGCCATCCAGAAAGTGGTGTAGGTCCTGCCCCCACACCCCCCTCCCTTCCCCTTGGGGCCACCCCACCATCCCAAGATGACCATGCCCTCCATCACCCCCCGGGGCAGGAGGGAACTGTTCACCCCAAGGAAGGGAGCCCGGGAAGGTGCCAACAGGATCCTGATCGTGGTGACGGACGGGCAGAAGTACGGGGACGCGCTGGAGTATGGAGAGGTCATCCCCGAAGCAGAGAGTGCGGGGATCATCCGCTATGCCATTGGGGTGAGCGAGTGACGTCCAAAGATCTCCATCCACCCATCTATCCATCCCCAATATCACCCATCCCTTCTTCAACACAGCCATCCATCCATCCATCCATCCATCCATCCATCCATCCACCTTCAAACACCTAGGACCATCTGACCATCTGGAACCGTCTCTGCTCATCTCCAATCATCTCCAAACTTCCCTTTATCCATTCATTCCCAATATCTCCATCCATCCATCCATCCATCCATCCATCCATCCATCCACAACCATCTCCATCCACTCTAGTCCCATCTGCCCATCCCTCCCTCTCCGAGGACCTGTCCATCTGTCCTTCCTTCCTTCTCCAAACCTCTCTGTCCCTCCATCCGACCGTCCAACCACAGGTGGGCAGCGCCTTCTGGAACCGCGCTGCTGTAGGAGAGCTCCACAGCATCGCCTCCGAGCCCAGCGGGGACCACGTCTTCCGGGTGGACAACTTTGACGCCCTGCAGGGCATCCAGAAACAGCTGCAGGAGAAGATCTTCGCCATCGAGGGTACTGGGGGGCCGGGGGTGGCCGGGGGGGTGGCCGAGGGGGCGACTGGTGGCCCCCGCTCACCCCCGCCTTCCCCCAGGCACCCAGTCCGCCCACAGCAGCTCCTTCCAGCTGGAGATGGCCCAGGAGGGCTTCAGTGCCCTGCTCACCCCTGTAAGTGTCCCCCGGCCACCCAAGACCGTCCCCAGGCCCATGGGGGGTCCCTGGGGCAGGACTGAGGGCTCTCCCCCCCACCACTGCCCCCTCCCCGTCTTTGCTGGGGCAGGAGGGGCCCGTACTGGGAGCGGTGGGTGCCTATGACTGGTCCGGGGGGGTCTTTGTCTACGGCGAGAGCAAGGAGATCACCTTCGTCAACGTGTCCCGAGCCGCCGGGGACATGAACGACGCCTACTTGGGTGAGGGGGGCCTGGGACGGGGAGGGACGGGTCCCCACCAGGGTCCCGGGGATGGTGGTGTCCCCTGTGAGGGTCCTGGGGATGTCGGTGTCCTCTGGAGGGTCCCTGTGTGGGGCCGGGGACGATGGGTTCCCAGGAGGTTCTTGGGGACATGAGTCTCTGGCGAGGGACCCCCTGAGTGTGCTGGGGACATCGGTGTCCTCACAATGTTCCTGAGGTCATTGGTGTCCCCAAGAGGACCTGGGGGATGTTGGTGCTCTCATGAGGATCCTGGGGACACTGGTGCCCCCATGAGGTTCTTGGGGGTGTTGGTGCCCCCATGAGGATCCTGGGGATGTTGGTGCCCCCATGACGTTCCTGGGGACACTGATTGCCCCATGAGGTTCTGGAGATGTTGGTGCCTTCATGAGAAACCTGGGGGATGTTGGTGCCCCCACGAGGATCCTGGGGACACTGGTTGCCCCCACGAGCTCCTGGGGCCATCAGCGTCCCCCTAGGTCCCCTGGGGCCGCGTCCCCTGCTGACCCCTGCTGTCCCCAGGCTACGCGGCCGAGTCCCTGTCCCTGAGGGGCCACCGGGCGCTGGCGCTGGGGGCCCCCCGCTACCGCCACGTTGGCCGCCTCCTCCTCTTCCAGCTCCGTGGCCCCCGGGCTGCCTGGGAGCTCCTGGCCGACGCCACCGGGACGCAGGTACCCTCGGAGACACCGAGGGGGTGGCAGGTGGTGGGATGGGGAACCCCCCCCCGGCCCACCCCCACGGCCGCTTCTTCTCCCCCAGGTGGGCTCCTACTTCGGGGCGTCCCTCTGCACCCTGGACGCCGACGGGGACGGCTCGGCCGAGGTGCTGCTGGTGGGGGCCCCCATGTTCTATGGGGCTGGCAGCGGGGGCCGCGTGGCCGTCTGCCCCCTGCCGCCCCAGGTAGGGGACCCCCCTCCCACCCCACCCCACCCCAGCTGGTCCCGGGACGGGGTGGGCAGAGGGGGGCACCCAGCGCCTGGTGTCCCCCCAGGAAGGGCAGCTGCGGTGCCAGCAGACGCTGCAGGGACAGCCCGGCCACCCCTTGGGGCGCTTCGGGGCCAGCCTGGGGCGCCTGGGGGACGTCGACGGGGACAAGTGGCCCGACGTGGCCGTGGGGGCCCCGCTGGAGGACGAGGAGCGGGGGGCCGTCTACATCTTCCGCGGGGAGAAGGGGGGCGTCGCCTCCCAGTACAGCCAGGTGAGACCCGTCTTCTTCTGCTCCTGGGGGTGGGGATGGACCGGGTCGTGGGGACATCCTGGGTGCTGGAGAAGCCTTGGATGCTGGAGAGGTCCTGGGTGCTGGAGGCATCTTGGGTGATGGAGACACTTTGGGTGATGGAGACACCTTGGGTGCTGTACATGTCTTGGGTGGTGGAGTCGTCTTGGGTGCTAGAGATGTTCTGGGTGCTGGAGGCATCTTGGGTGGTGGAGCCGTCTTGGCTGCTGGAGATGTTCTGGGTGCCGGGCACACCTTGGGTGCTGAAGATGTCTTGGGGGCTGGAGGCGTCTTGGGTGCTGGAGAAGCTCCAGACACCCACGATGTCCTGGAAGCTGGAGACGCTCCAGCTCCTGAAGATGTCCCAGGCGCTGGGAACGTGGTGGGCGCCAGAGACCTCTCACCTGCTGGGGCCCCTCTGTCTCCCCAGCGCATCCCGGGTGCCCGCTTCTCCAGTGGCCCACGCTACTTTGGCCAGGCCATCAGCGGTGGCCAGGATCTGACGGGGGACAGGCTGCCGGACGTGGCCGTGGGCGCCCAGGGACAGGTCCTGCTGCTCAGGTGGGCCCGAGGAACCCACCTGGGACCTTCCATGGCCTGGGGGAGGCTGTGGCCACCACCAACCCCCCTCCGGTTGTCACCGCCAGGTCCCAGCCGCTGCTCAAGGTCCGCCTGAGGGTGGCTTTCCAGCCCCAGCAGATCCCCGCGGCCGCCTTTGACTGCCAAGAGGAGGAAGCGCTCAAGGGGGAAGTGGCCAAGGCCACGATCTGCTTCCTCAGCACCAAGAAAACCCCTGACAACTTTGGTGAGACCTCCCAGAACTCCACCTGGACCCCCAAAGCATCAGCAGGTGTCCCCAGGACCCCCCCTCAGAAGTGTACATGGACCCCCCCCCCAAACCCTTTTCCTGTCGATCTGTCCTCCCAAAGCCCCTCCAGGTATCCCCCAAGCCCCACCGAAGTCCCTGTGGCCTCCTAAATCCCCTCCAGTCGTCCCCAAACTCACCAGAATCCTCTCTGGCCTCCCAAAGCACCTCCAGATGTCCTCAAGATCCCCAGTCCCCCCTCCAGATGTCCCCAGGTCCCCCAGAAGCCCACATGGCCTCCTAAACAACCTCCAGATGTCCTCAAGACTCACCAGAAGCCTCTCTGGCCTCCCAAAGCACCTCCAGATGTCCTCAAGATCCCCAGTCCCCCCTCCAGATGTCCCCAGGTCCCCCAGAAGCCCACATGGCCTCCTAAACCACCTCCAGATGTCCTCCAGGGCCTCCCAAAGCCATCGGGCTGTCCATCTCCCCCTTCCCCACCACCCCGAGGACCCCGCCACCCACCCTCACCTCCCGTTCCCTGCAGGCAACCAACTCTCCACCACCCTCCGGTACCAGGCGGCCCTGGACCCCGGCCGGGCCATGGTCCGGGCTGTCTTTGCCGGCAGCGGTGCCGTCCACAACGAGACCCTCCAGCTGGGTGTGGGCCAGAAGTGCCAGACCTTGGCCATCGCCTTCACGGTAGGTGTGGGGAAAGGTCCTGGTGGGGAGGTCCTGGGGGTGGCCCCAGCCCACGGCGGCCTCCTTGGGGACACGGTGGTCTCTCTGCGCCGGGCAGGGGTGCCCCCGGGACACGCTGACCCCCCTGGTGCTGCGCCTCACCTACAACGCCACGGGGGACCCCATCGAGGTGGCCGGCGGCCTGCGTCCAGCCTTGAGCAAGGACTCGGAGATGGTGGCTGTGGGCACGGTAGGGGCTGGGGGACACCCCATGGCAGTGGGGTTTGGGGTGGGGGGAGCGATGGTGGGGCATAGGGTTGGGGAGGTGTGGAGGGATGGAAGGAGAGGTGGGATAGGGGGAGGGAGGGGTGGATGGAGGGATGGATGGAGAGGTGGGATGGATGGATGGATGGATGGATGGATGGATGGATGGATGGATGGACGGAGGGATGGAGGGTTGGAGGGATGGATGGATGGATGGATGGAGATGGATGGAGATGGATGGATGGATGGAGATGGATGGATGGATGGACGGAGGGATGGATGGATGGATGGATGGATGGAGATGGATGGATGGATGGATGGATGGATGGATGGAGCAATGGATGGAGAGGTGGGATGGATGGAGGGAGGGAGCGGTGGAAGGAGATGTGGGACCAACAGAAGGACAAGAGGAAGAAAGGACAGATGGATCCACGGACAGAAGGGAGGTAGGATGGATGGACAGAAAGGAGGAACCAAGGGAAGGTGGGACGGGAGGAGGGACAGATGCACAGACAGGAAGGAGGAAGGACAGAAGGATGGAGGCGAAGGTGGACAGAGGGGTGGAGGATGGACGGACGGACACCTAGAAGGACACCCATGTGTGGGGGGGTTGGAAGGCCCAAGGAGAGGCCGGGGGGGTGGGCAGACGGACAGAGGGTGGTCGAGGGGTGGGAGGGGGCATGAGGGGGAGGACAGACAGACGGCTGGCTGGCCGGGGGACAGAGAGACGGACGGACAGGGTGTCTCCTCAGCTGCCCTTCGAGAAGGACTGTGGTGACGACAACGTCTGCATCGACGACCTCCAGATCTCCTTCAGCTTCTCGGGGTAGGTCCCCCCGGTCCCTCTGTTGGGGGACACCCACGGACACCGGGGTCCGCCCCCCACCTCCTCCCACCCCCTCTGTCCCCCCTCCCCAGGCTGGACACCATCGTGGTGGGGGTGACCGACACGGTGGACATCACCATCAATCTCCGCAACCGCGGGGAGAACTCCTACGGGACCACCGTCCAGCTGCAGCACGCCGAGGCCCTCTCCTACCGCAAGGCCGTGGTGCTCCAGGTACCCCCAGAACCGAGAAGACCCCCCAGAAGTCCCCAAGACCCTCCTGAAGTCCATTTGGCCTCCTAAAGCCCTCAAGACTATCTACAAGTTCATGTGGATGCCCAGCTCCTCTCCAGATGTCCTCAGGATTCCCCACAAGGCCCCGTGGCCTCCTGAACCCTCTCCAGATGTCCTCTAGACCCCCCAGAAATCGATCTGCCCTCCAAAACCCCCCCTCCACATGTCCCCAAGACCCTCTATAAGCCCATCGACCTCCTAAACCTTCTCCAGATGCCCTCAAGACACCCCAAACCTCTCCAGATGCCCTCAAGACCTTCCAGATCCCCCCAGAAGCCTCTCTGCCCTCCATCCCTCCTCCAGACCTCCCCTGACCCCCCCCAGCTCTCCTTGCCCACCCCCATCCCCACCCCTCACCCCACCCCGTGGGACGTTCTCAGTCCTCCAGGAGGTCCGTGTCCCTGAACTGCAACTCGGAGCCGGCGCAGGGACCCTGGCGCAAGACCCTCTGCCTCGTCAGCCACCCCATCTTCCACCCCGACGCTGAGGTACGGGGGGGTCCCCGGTGTCCCCACATCCCCCACCCCCCGGGGACATTGCCCGGAGGTGACAATGGGGCACCTCGTCCCGCAGGTCGTGTTCACCATCACCCTGGACGTGCCCCACGGCGCGGAGCTGGGGCCCGTGTTGGAGGTGGTGGCCAATGCCACCAGGTGAGGGATGGGGGGACACGGGGGGTGCGGAGGGGACGATGGGGGGTGTGTGTGTGTTGGGGGGCAGATGACCCCTGTGACAACCCCTCTGCCGCAGTGACAACGGGGCGCCGGGCGGCCGGGGGCAGGTGGCCCAGATCCCGGTGAAGTTCGGCGTCTTCCTCGTCCTCACCAGGTGGGGGATGCCACCACCCCCACAGCCCCCCCGGGCCACCCGTGTCACCCGCCCCCTGTCCCCACGCTCCCAACGGGCCACCAGCCCCTGTCCCCAACCCCCCCCGTGCCAGCCCCATGTCCCCTGTCCCCAAGGTGCCACCAGCCCCATCTCTCTGGTCCCCAAGGTGCAACCCACCCCATGGCCCCTCTCCCCAAGGTGCCACCTTCCCCTGTCCCCCATCCTTGATCTGTCACCCCAAGCATCCCTTGTCCCCAAGGTGCCACCAGCCCCTCTCCTTGGTCCCCAAGGTGCCACCAGCCCCATCTCTCTGGTCCCCAAGGTGCCACCAGCCCCTCTCCTTGGTCCCCAAGGTGCCACCAGCCCCATCTCTCTGGTCCCCAAGGTGCCACCAGCCCCATGTCCCCTCTCCCCAAGGTGCCACCAGCCCCATCTCTCTGGTCCCCAAGGTGCCACCATCCCCATCTCCCTCACGCCCCCCGTGCCAGCCCCGTGTCCCCAGGCCCCAATGTCCCACCCCCACATGCCGCCATGTCCCCAGGAGACCTCTACCCCATGTCCCCAGTCCCCAAGGTGCCCCCACCCCCGTGTCCCCACTCCCCTTCCGTGTGTCCCCCGCTCTCACCCCCCGCCATGTCCCCCCCATGTCCCCCCCCCGCCCAGCGCCCCGGACTCCACCAAGTACGTCAACGTCTCGACGCGCCCGGAGGCCCCCCCCAGCGCCCCCGTCACCCACCACTACGAGGTGAGGGGGGAGGGGTTCGGGGGGGGGGGGGGCGGGAGTGGGTCGCTCCCAGACACCTGGGTCCCCCGTCCCGCTATGGGGGGGGGGGGGGGTTGCGGGGGTCCCGTCCCCACCGTCCCCCTCCCCGCGGCAGGTGAAGATCTTGGGCCAGCGGGGGCTCCCCATCAACGTCACCTTCCTGGTCCCCACGGCCCTGGGGGGGACCCCGCTGTGGGACAAGGTGGGGGTGACCCCCAAACAGGTAACGCCCACCCCCCTCACCCCCTGCCCCCCCAAAAGGGGGGTGACCCCCATCTGCTGCCCATCCCCAAGGCGGGGGCAGCCCAGGAAGGGGGTCCCCAGAACTGGGGTCCCCCCACTTCCCCCCCCATCCCCCCACCCCCCAGCAGGAGCTGGTGCAGTGCCGGGTGGGGGCCGAGCACCCGGGGGCCCCCGACGTCCCCCTGGATCTGCAGGAGCTGGTGAGTGATGCACCCCCCCCAACCCCCCAACTCCCGGGGGGTGGTGGGAAAGGGGGTGACCCCAGCCCCCCCTCACCCTCCCCTCTGTGTCCCCCCTCCCCCCCAGGACTGCCCCGTGGCCACTTGCCGGGAGCTGCAGTGCTGGGTCCCAGAGCTGGACCCCCCCCGGGCCCTGGGGTTCAGCCTCGGGGGGAGCCTGGCCCTGGGCTGGATGGCGACGGTAAGGGGGCAGCCGTGGGGCAGCCGTGGGGTGGCTGTAGGGTAGCTGTGGGGCAGCCGTGGGGTGGCCAGGGTTGGGGGGCACCCTGCCGACCCCCCCATGCCAAGGGGCAAACCGTGGCTGGGGAGGGCACCCCGAGCCCCACTGGGCTCCCCCTGTGCCCCATGGCTGCCCCACACATCTCTGTGTGTGTGTTTGTGTCCCCCAGACCCGTCAGCCCAAGGTGGTCCTGAAGAGCTCGGGGAGGGTCCTCTATGATGTGGGGCGCTACCAGAACAGCGCGGGGGGGGCTCAGCTCCAGGTGCGCCCGGACCCCTGGGTTCCTGGGGGGTTGGGGGGCAGTGGGGCTGGGGGGTCCCAGGCGCCTGGGTCCCGGCGGGGGGGGTGTGGGAGTGTCTGGGGGGTCCCGGACACCTGGGTCCCTGGGGAATGGTGGGGTGGGGGGGACACCTGGGTCCCGGGGGGGCCAATGGGAGGGTCTGGGGGGTCTCGGACGACTGGGTCCCGGGGGGGCAGTGGGGCTGAAGGGTCTGGGGGGGGGGGGGGGTCTCAGATACCTGTGTCCCTGAGGAATGGTGGGGTGGGTGGGGGATGCCTGAGTCCCTGGGGGGGGGTGCAGGGGGGTCTTGGGGGGGTCCCGGACGCCTGGGTCCCTCGTCCATCCCTCCCCTCCCCCCCCCACAGGTGCAGACGGAGGTGGAGCGTCTGGAGACCCCCAACCCCCCTGCCCCTCATCCTGGGGGGCAGCGTGGGGGGGCTGCTGCTGCTGGCCCTGGTGGTCCTGGGGCTCTACAAGGTGAGGGGAGGGGGGGGCGAGGGCTGGGGGAGGGGGGAGGGGGGGTGGGGTGGGCTTCCTCCCCCCCTCCACC
>NW_027414775.1:32928-78078 GCF_964106895.1 Numenius arquata
GGTATATGGGGTAGGGAAGGCCTGAGGCTGGGGTAGATGGGCACCATGGGGTGGGAGAAGGTCTGAAGCCAGGGTAGATGGGCACCATGTGGGGGGAGAAGGTCTGAAGCTGGGGTAGATGGGCACCATGGGGGGGGGATATGGGGTAGGGAAGGTCTGAGGCCGGGGTAGATGGGCACCATGGGGGGGGGGATATGGGGTAGGGAAGGTCTGAGGCCGGGGTAGATGGGCACCATGGGATGGGAGAAGGTCTGAGGCCGGGGGCTGACACCGCTGACCCCCATCTCCCTCTCTCCCCACAGCCATTCCCGTGGGGCGACGGGAACCACACGCTCTTCCACAACCCCCACACCAACCCCCTCCCCACGGGCTACGAGAAATAGGGGGGACACCCCCACCCCACTCGGGGGCCCCCACCCAGCAATAAATGCCCTGAACCTGCCCCCGGTGCCTCATCCAGCCCTGCCCCACGGCGGACCCAAGAGTCTGGGTCCCACTGCAGACACCGAGACACAGGGGGGGGGGAAGGGAGGGAGCTTTCGCCACTTGGGGTTTAATGAGGGGGAGCCCCAGAGGGAACCCGGGTGTTCGGGTGATGCCCCCCCACAAAAGGACCCCGGCATCGGGGTGAACACCAACAGGGGGGACCCAGGCGTCCCGGGGGTGGGGGTATCCCTCACCCCTGGGGGTCACCCAGGGGGGCAGTGGGGGTCTCGCCGCCCTCCATCATCTCCTTGTAGCGGCGCTTGAAGAAGCCCATCTGGGGGGGGGGCAGTGGGGGGAGTGTGAGGGTGGGGTGGAGGGGGGGAGGAAGCCCACCCCACCCTCCCCCCTCCCCCAGCCCTCGCCCCCCCCCTCCCCTCACCTTGTAGAGCCCCAGGGCCACCAGGGCCAGCAGCAGCAGCCCCCCCACGCTGCCCCCCAGGATGAGGGGCAGGGGGTTGGGGGTCTCCAGACGCTCCACCTCCGTCTGCACCTGCGGGGGGGGGGAGGGGAGGGATGGACGAGGGACCCAGGCGTCCGGGACCCCCCCAAGACCCCCTGACCTCCCCCCAGCGACTCAGGCATCCCCCCCACCCCACCATTCCTCAGGGACCCAGGCGTCTGAGACAACCCCCCCCCGCCCCAGACCCTTCAGCCCCACCGCCCCCCCCGGGACCCAGTCGTCCGAGACCCCCCAGACCCTCCCATTGGCCCCCCCAGGACCCAGGTGTCCCCCCCACCCCACCATTCCCCAGGGACCCAGGTGTCCGGGACCCCCCCAGACACTCCCACACCCCCCCCGCCGGGACCCAGGCGCCTGGGACCCCCCAGCCCCACTGCCCCCCAACCCCCCAGGAACCCAGGGGTCCGGGCGCACCTGGAGCTGAGCCCCCCCCGCGCTGTTCTGGTAGCGCCCCACATCGTAGAGGACCCTCCCCGAGCTCTTCAGGACCACCTTGGGCTGACGGGTCTGGGGGACACACACACACAGAGATGTGTGGGGCAGCCGTGGGGCACAGGGGGAGCCCCGTGGGGCTCGGGGTGCCCTCCCCAGCCACGGTTTGCCCCTTGGCATGGGGGGGTCGCGGGGTGCCCCCCAACCCTGGCCACCCCACGGCTGCCCCACAGCTACCCTACAGCCACCCCACGGCTGCCCCATAGCTGCCCCCTTACCGTCGCCATCCAGCCCAGGGCCAGGCTCCCCCCGAGGCTGAACCCCAGGGCCCGGGGGGGGTCCAGCTCTGGGACCCAGCACTGCAGCTCCCGGCAAGTGGCCACGGGGCAGTCCTGGGGGGGAGGGGGGACACAGAGGGGAGGGTGAGGGGGGGCTGGGGTCACCCCCTTTCCCACCAACCCCCCGGGAGTTGGGGGGTTGGGGGGGGTGCGTCACTCACCAGCTCCTGCAGATCCGGTGGGACGTCAGGGGCCCCCGGGTGCTCGGCCCCCACCCGGCACTGCACCAGCTCCTGCTGGGGGGTGGGGGGATGGGGGGGGAAGTGGGGGGACCCCAGTTCTGGGGACCCCCTTCCTGGGCTGCCCCCGCTTTGGGAGGGGGCAGCAGATGGGGGTCACCCCCCTTTTGGAGGGCAGAAATGGGGGTGAGCCCCCTTTTGGGGTGGCAGGGGGGAGTGGGGGGGGTGGGCGTTACCTGTTTGGGGGTCACCCCCACCTTGTCCCACAGCGGGGTCCCCCCCAGGGCCGTGGGGACCAGGAAGGTGACGTTGATGGGGAGCCCCCGCTGGCCCAAGATCTTCACCTGCCGCGGGGAGGGGGACGGTGGGGACGGGACCCCCGCAACCCCCCCCCCCCATAGCGGGACGGGGGACCCAGGTGTCTGGGAGCGACCCACTCCCGCCCCCCCCCCCCCCCCGAACCCCTCCCCCCTCACCTCGTAGTGGTGGGTGACGGGGGCGCTGGGGGGGGCCTCCGGGCGCGTCGAGACGTTGACGTACTTGGTGGAGTCCGGGGCGCTGGGCGGGGGGGGGACATGGGGGGGACATGGCGGGGGGTGAGAGCGGGGGACACACGGAAGGGGAGTGGGGACACGGGGGTGGGGGCACCTTGGGGACCGGGGACACGGGGTAGAGGTCTCCTGGGGACATGGCGGCATGTGGGGGTGGGACATTGGGGCCTGGGGACACGGGGCTGGCACGGGGGGCGTGAGGGAGATGGGGATGGTGGCACCTTGGGGACCAGAGAGATGGGGCTGGGGGCACCTTGGGGAGAGGGGACATGGGGCTGGTGGCACCTTGGGGACCAGAGAGATGGGGCTGGTGGCACCTTGGGGACCAAGGAGAGGGGCTGGTGGCACCTTGGGGACAAGGGATGCTTGAGGTGACAGATCAAGGATGGGGGACAGGGGAAGGTGGCACCTTGGGGAGAGGGGCCATGGGGTGGGTTGCACCTTGGGGACCAGAGAGATGGGGCTGGTGGCACCTTGGGGACAGGGGACATGGGGCTGGCACGGGGGGGGTTGGGGACAGGGGCTGGTGGCCCGTTGGGAGCGTGGGGACAGGGGGCGGGTGACACGGGTGGCCCGGGGGGGCTGTGGGGGTGGTGGCATCCCCCACCTGGTGAGGACGAGGAAGACGCCGAACTTCACCGGGATCTGGGCCACCTGCCCCCGGCCGCCCGGCGCCCCGTTGTCACTGTGGCAGAGGGGTTGTCACAGGGGTCACCTGCCCCCCAACACACACACACCCCCCATCGTCCCCTCCGCACCCCCCGTGTCCCCCCATCCCTCACCTGGTGGCATTGGCCACCACCTCCAACACGGGCCCCAGCTCCGCGCCGTGGGGCACGTCCAGGGTGACGGTGAACACGACCTGCGGGACAAGGTGCCCCATTGTCACCTCCGGGCGATGTCCCCGGGGGGGTGGGGGATGCGGGGACACCGGGGACCCCCCCGTACCTCAGCGCCGGGGTGGAAGATGGGGTGGCTGACGAGGCAGAGGGTCTTGCGCCAGGGTCCCTGCGCCGGCTCCGAGTTGCAGTTCAGGGACACGGACCTCCTGGAGGACTGAGAACGTCCCATGGGGTGGGGTGAGGGGTGGGGACGGGGGTGGGCAAGGAGAGCTGGGGGGGGTCAGGGGAGGGATGGAGGGCAGAGAGGCTTCTGGGGGTCTGGAGGAGATCCACGGTCTTCTGGAGGGCTTGGGAGACACCTGGAAGGGCTTTGGGTGGGCAAATGCGGATCTGGGAGGTCTTGAGGGCATCTGGAGAGGTTTGGGGTGTCTTGAGGGCATCTGGAGAAGGTTTAGGAGGTCGATGGGCTTATAGAGGGTCTTGGGGACGTGTGGACAGGGAGGTTTGGAGGGCAGATCGATTTCTGGGGGTCTAGAGGACATCTGGAGAGGGTTCAGGAGGCCACGGGGCCTTGTGGGGAATCCTGAGGACATCTGGAGAGGAGCTGGGCATCCACATGAACTTGTAGATAGTCTTGAGGGCTTTAGGAGGCCAAATGGACTTCAGGAGGGTCTTGGGGACTTCTGGGGGGTCTTCTCGGTTCTGGGGGTACCTGGAGCACCACGGCCTTGCGGTAGGAGAGGGCCTCGGCGTGCTGCAGCTGGACGGTGGTCCCGTAGGAGTTCTCCCCGCGGTTGCGGAGATTGATGGTGATGTCCACCGTGTCGGTCACCCCCACCACGATGGTGTCCAGCCTGGGGAGGGGGGACAGAGGGGGTGGGAGGAGGTGGGGGGCGGACCCCGGTGTCCGTGGGTATCCCCCAACAGAGGGACCGGGGGGACCTACCCCGAGAAGCTGAAGGAGATCTGGAGGTCGTCGATGCAGACGTTGTCGTCACCACAGTCCTTCTCGAAGGGCAGCTGAGGAGACACCCTGTCCGTCCGTCTCTCTGTCCCCCGGCCAGCCGGCCGTCTGTCCGTCCTCCCCCTCATGCCCCCTCCCACCCCTCGACCACCCTCTGTCCGTCTGCCCACCCACCCGGCCTCTCCTTGGGCCTTCCAACCCCCCCACACATGGGTGTCCTTCCAGGTGTCCGTCCGTCCATCCTCCACCCCTCTGTCCACCTTCGCCTCCATCCTTCTGTCCTTCCTCCTTCCTGTCCGTGTGTCTGTCCCTCCTCCCGTCCCACCTTCCCTTGGTTCCTCCTTTCTGTCCATCCATCCTACCTCCCTTCTGTCCGTGGATCCATCTGTCCTTTCTTCCTCTTGTCCTTCTGTTGGTCCCACATCTCCTTCCACCGCTCCCTCCCTCCATCCCTCCTTCCCTCCATCCATCCCACCTCTCCATCCCTACCTTGATCAATCCATCCATCCATCCATCCATCCATCCATCCATCCATCCATCCCACCTCTCCATCCATCCCTCAATCCATCCATCCGTCTGTCCATCCATCTCCATCCATCTCCATCTCTCCCTCCCTCCCTCCATCCATCCACCCCTCCATCCACCCCTCCCTCCCCCTATCCCACCTCTCCTTCCATCCCTCCACACCTCCCCAACCCTACGCCCCACCATCGCTCCCCCCACCCCAAACCCCACCGCCATGGGGTGTCCCCCAGCCCCTACCGTGCCCACGGCCACCATCTCCGAGTCCTTGCTCAAGGCTGGCCGCAGGCCCCCGGCCACCTTGATGGGGTCCCCTGTGGCGTTGTAGGTGAGGCGCAGCACCAGGGGGGTCAGCGTGTCCCGGGGGCACCCCTGCCCGGTGCAGAGAGACCACCGTGTCCCCAAGGAGGCCGCCGTGGGCTGGGGCCACCCCCAGGACCTCCCCACCAGGACCTTTCCCCACACCCACCGTGAAGGCGATGGCCAAGGTCTGGCACCTCTGGCCCACGCCCAGCTGGAGGGTCCCGTTGTGGATGGCACCGCTGCCGGCAAAGACGGCCCGGACCATGGCCCGGCCGGGGTCCAGGGCCGCCTGGTACCGGAGGGTGGTGGAGAGTTGGTTGCCTGCAGGGAATGGGAGGTGAGGGTGGGTGGCGGGGTCCTCGGGGTGGTGGGGAAGGGGGAGATGGACAGCCCGATGGCTTTGGGAGGCCCTGGAGGACATCTGGAGGTGGTTTAGGAGGCCATGTGGGCTTCTGGGGGACCTGGGGACATCTGGAGGGGGGACTGGGGATCTTGAGGACATCTGGAGGTGCTTTGGGAGGCCAGAGAGGCTTCTGGTGAGTCTTGAGGACAACTGGAGGGGATTTAGGAGGCCACAGGGACTTCGGTGGGGCTTGGGGGATACCTGGAGGGGCTTTGGAAGGACAGATCGACAGGAAAAGGGTTTGGGGGGGGGTCCATGTACACTTCTGAGGGGGGGTCCTGGGGACACCTGCTGATGCTTTGGGAGTCCAGGTGGAGTTCTGGGAGGTCTCACCAAAGTTGTCAGGGGTTTTCTTGGTGCTGAGGAAGCAGATCGTGGACTTGGCCACTTCCCCCTTGAGCGCTTCCTCCTCTTGGCAGTCAAAGGCGGCCGTGGGGATCTGCTGGGGCTGGAAAGCCACCCTCAGGCGGACCTTGAGCAGCGGCTGGGACCTGGCAGTGACAACCGGAGGGGGGTTGGTGGTGGCCACAGCCTCCCCCAGGCCATGGAAGGTCCCAGGTGGGTTCCTCGGGCCCACCTGAGCAGCAGGACCTGTCCCTGGGCGCCCACAGCCACGTCCGGCAGCCTGTCCCCCGTCAGATCCTGGCCACCGCTGATGGCCTGGCCAAAGTAGCGTGGGCCACTGGAGAAACGGGCACCCGGGATGCGCTGGGGAGACAGAGGGGCCCCAGCAGGTGAGAGGTCTCTGGCGCCCACCACGTTCCCAGCGCCTGGGACATCTTCAGGAGCTGGAGCGTCTCCAGCTTCCAGGACATCGTGGGTGTCTGGAGCTTCTCCAGCACCAAGACGCCTCCAGCCCCCAAGACATCTTCAGCACCCAAGGTGTGTCCCGGCACCCAGAACATCTCCAGCAGCCAAGACGGCTCCACCACCCAAGATGCCTCCAGCACCCAGAACATCTCTAGCACCCAAGACGACTCCACCACCCAAGACACGTACAGCACCCAAAGTGTCTCCATCACCCAAGATGCCTCCATCACCCAAGATGCCTCCAGCACCCAGGACCTCTCCAGCATCCAAGGCTTCTCCAGCACCCAGGATGTCCCCACGACCCGGTCCATCCCCACCCCCAGGAGCAGAAGAAGACGGGTCTCACCTGGCTGTACTGGGAGGCGACGCCCCCCTTCTCCCCGCGGAAGATGTAGACGGCCCCCCGCTCCTCGTCCTCCAGCGGGGCCCCCACGGCCACGTCGGGCCACTTGTCCCCGTCGACGTCCCCCAGGCGCCCCAGGCTGGCCCCGAAGCGCCCCAAGGGGTGGCCGGGCTGTCCCTGCAGCGTCTGCTGGCACCGCAGCTGCCCTTCCTGGGGGGACACCAGGCGCTGGGTGCCCCCCTCTGCCCGCCCCGTCCCGGGACCAGCTGGGGTGGGGTGGGGTGGGAGGGGGGTCCCCTACCTGGGGCGGCAGGGGGCAGATGGCCACGCGGCCCCCGCTGCCGGCCCCATAGAACATGGGGGCCCCCACCAGCAGCACCTCGGCCGAGCCGTCCCCGTCGGCGTCCAGGGCGCAGAGGGACGCCCCGAAGTAGGAGCCCACCTGGGGGAGAAGAAGCAGCCGTGGGGGTGGGCCGGGGGGGGGTTCCCCATCCCACCACCTGCCACCCCCTCGGTGTCTCCGAGGGTACCTGCGTCCCGGTGGCGTCGGCCAGGAGCTCCCAGGCAGCCCGGGGGCCACGGAGCTGGAAGAGGAGGAGGCGGCCAACGTGGCGGTAGCGGGGGGCCCCCAGCGCCAGCGCCCGGTGGCCCCTCAGGGACAGGGACTCGGCCGCGTAGCCTGGGGACAGCAGGGGTCAGTGGGGAACGCGGCCCCAGGGGACCTAGGGGGACGCTGATGGCCCCAGGAGCTCGTGGGGGCAACCAGTGTCCCCAGGATCCTTATGAGGGCACCAACACACCCAGGACCTCATGGGGGCACCAGTGTCCCCAGGATCCTCATGAGGGCACCAACTTCTCCAGGACCTCGTGGGGGCACCAGTGTCACCAGGACCTCATGGGGGCACTGACATCTCCAGGATTCTCATGAAGGCAACAACATCTCCAGAACCTCATGGGGCAATCAGTGTCGCCAGGATCCTCATGGGGGCACCAACATCCCCAGGATCCTCATGGGGGCACCAACACCCCCAAGAACCTCATGGGGGCACCAGTGTCCCCAGGATCCTCGTGAGAGCACCAACATCCCCCAGGTCCTCTTGGGGACACCAATGACCTCAGGAACATTGTGAGGACACCGATGTCCCCAGCACACTCAGGGGGTCCCTCGCCAGAGACTCATGTCCCCAAGAACCTCCTGGGAACCCATCGTCCCCGGCCCCACACAGGGACACCTCCAGAGGACACCGACATCCCCAGGACCCTCACAGGGGATACCACCATCCCCGGGACCCTGGTGGGGACCCGTCCCTCCCCGTCCCAGGCCCCCCTCACCCAAGTAGGCGTCGTTCATGTCCCCGGCGGCTCGGGACACGTTGACGAAGGTGGTCTCCTTGCTCTCACCGTAGACAAAGACCCCTCCGGACCAGTCGTAGGCACCCACCGCTCCCAGTACGGGCCCCTCCTGCCCCAGCAAAGATGGGGAGGGGGCAGTGGTGGGGGGGAGAGCCCTCAGTCCTGCCCCAGGGACCCCCCATGGGCCTGGGGACGGTCTTGGGTGGCCGGGGGACACTTACAGGGGTGAGCAGGGCGCTGAAGCCCTCCTGGGCCATCTCCAGCTGGAAGGAGCTGCTGTGGGCGGACTGGGTGCCTGGGGGAAGGCGGGGGTGAGCGGGGGCCACCAGTCGCCCCCTCGGCCACCCCTGGCCCCCCAGTACCCTCGATGGCGAAGATCTTCTCCTGCAGCTGTTTCTGGATGCCCTGCAGGGCGTCAAAGTTGTCCACCTGGAAGATGTGCTCTTTGCTGGGCTCAGAGGCGATGGTGTGGAGCTCTGCTGCAGCAGCGGGGTCCCAGAAGGCGTCACCCACCTGTGGCCAGAGAAGGATGGTCGGGAGGACAGATGGACAGGTCTTTGGAGAGGGAGGGATGGACAGATGGGACTAGAGTGGATGGAGATGGTTGGAGACGGGTGGGTGTGTGGATGGATGGATGGATGGAGATGTTTGGGCATGGGTGGATGGATGGATGGATGGATGGAGATGTTTGGGCATGGGTGGATGGATGGGCAAGCTTGGAGATGTTTGGAGATGGACAGAGGTTCTTGTAGACGGAGGAACGGCTGGAGGTGTTGATGGCTGGATGGCGATGTTTGGCAATGGATGGACAGACAGAGATGTTTGTAGAAGGACAGACAGATGTTCTTGGGATGGCTCCTTGCTTGGGGGGGGTGGGGGGGTGGCTTTGGGCATGCAGGTCCCTCACCCCGATGGCGTAGCGGGTGACCCCCATCTGGTTGGCCAAAGGGATGACTTCTGAGTACTCCATTATGTCGTCGAACTTCTTCCCGTCTGTGATGACGATGAGGATCTTCTTGGCACCTTCTCGAGCCCCTTTGCTCGGGATGAACATCTGCGTCCTGTGCCGGGGAAGGATGAGGGTCACTCTTCACCCCAGGGCAGGTGGGAGCTGGGGGGGGGGGGGGCGGGTCAGGGGTGGTTGAGGTGGGGTTGGGGGTGACTCACAGGACTTCCCAGATGGCGGTGGCAGTGCGGGTGGAACCCCGGAGCTGCTGCACCTGATCCACCAGCGCGATGGGGTTGGGGGACCTCCGGAAGGTGTTGAAGTCAAAGTGGTTGACGACATCGGTCGAGAACTGCGTGAGAGCAAACTGGGGGGGGGGGGGGGGGGGGGAAGATGGGACACACCAGGGGAGGGACAATGTGGGGGGGGGAACACGTTGGAGATCCGGAGACAACCACCGCAGTAGCAACCACCCACCCAAAACGCCACCCCGTTGCCAAGAGGGGAAGAGCAGCCCAAAATGTCACCCCTTGAGAGGAGCCACGTGTCAACGGAGACACAAAGACACAACACCACACACCCCCACCCCCAAGGTGATACCCCCTTGGCCAACTTGGGGTCACTGGTGGCAGCGGGAGGGGGTGGTACCTGCGTGTCAGTGCCCTTGAAGCGCTTCATCACCTCCGCAATGAAGATCTTCATCTTGGAGAAGTCCTGGCGCTTGATGCTGCCCGAGCCGTCGATGAGGAGCACCAAATCCGAGGTACGCTTGGGACACTCTTTGGGGAGGGGGGTAAGGGGGGACCATGGGGACCTCCCCATGGACAGCCCGGGCCAGAATGTCCCCAATGTGTCCCCCTCCCCCAGTGACATCCCCCACCCCCATGCCCTGTACCTCGTGGGGCATCTGGGATGTGCCGGAGCTGCTGGAGGTTGGTGTCAAGAAGGACACAGAAGCCGTTGAGGTGGATGTTCTCCCCGCAGGTTTGGGGCACCGTGGGGCCACACGCCTGGGGAAAGGTGGGGGGGACACCCCAAAATCAGCAGAGCCCAGGATGGGGGGGGGAGGTGGGGGGAGGGGGGATGACCCCCAGGGTATACCCCAAAAATACCACCCAGGGTGACCACATCCGGGTAGGCGGCAATCCCCTTGATATCACCCAAAATGGCCAATTTTGGGGTGCGACCTCCTTGATGTCACCCCAGGAGGACCAGTTTGGGGTGAAAGCCCTTTGATGTCACCCCAGAAAGACCAATCTTGGGGAGCAACCTTCTTGATATCACCCCAGGAAGACTATTTTTGGGTGCAATCCCCTTGATATCACCCCAGGAGGACCAATCTTGGGGAGCAACCTCCTTGATGTCACCCCAGAAAGACCATTTTTGGGTGCAAGCCCCTTGATATCACCCAGAATGGTCAATTTTGGGGTGCGACCTCCTTGATGACACCCCAGGAAGACCAAATTTGGGGTGCAACCTGCTTGAGGACACCCCGGAATGGCCAAATTTGGGCGCCATCTCCATGACTTCTCCCCAGACTGTCTGATTTCAGGGCGGAACCCCCGCCCGCCCCCCCCCACACAGACATTACCCAGGTTGGCCCAATTTGGGGGTGAACCCCCCCTCCCCCCGACCCTCACCCCCTCTTGTACCCCCCCACTCACCAGGGCCCTGGTGTCCCCAGAAGCCAACGCTAATCCCATGGAGGTGTTGACGGCCCCCGGGGGTCCTAGGGAGAAGATGGGGTGAGACCATCCTCCTCAGGGAGCCAGGAAGGGGTTTTTTGGGGGGTGGGGGAGTGGGAGGGGGTGGGGGGAGGGTGGTCTCACCGGTGACAGGGATCTCCTGGCACGTCCCCGAGCGGTACCGGCATCGGTAAATCCTCCCCTTCTGGTCGACGGCACCACGTTGCAACGGGGCGCCCACCAGGACCCTGTCGAGGGTCGGGGGGAGGAAAAAGGGGGGGGTGAGGGGAAGGCTTTTATTTTTTTTGGGGGGGGGGGGACGGGACACCCTCCCCGGACCCCTCCCCACCTTACCCGCCGTCATCGGTGGTGCCCAACTGGGCCACCGCCTGCCCAAAAGCCCCGCCGGCATCCCCCCGAAAGACGGTCGCCGTCTCCACGTCCACCCCGGAGCCGCGGCAGGAGGTCAGGACTGCGGGGGGATTTAGTGGGGGGGGGGGATTTGAGGGGGGGAGAGGGTTCAGGACCCCCATCCGGGGGTCACCCCACACCCACCCCCGGGGTTGGGGGGGGTCCTGGCACCCACCTGCCCCCAGGAAGGCGAGAAGAACCTGGGGCTCCATGTCTGGGCAGGAGATGACGGGAGACGGAGGGGGGGGACAACAAAGCAGAAGTTTGGGGCAGGAGGGGAAGGAAATGGGGTGCGGGGGGGGGGGGGTGGGGGAAAGGGAGGGAGGGGCAGGAATTTTGGGGGGGAAATGGTAAAAATGGAGCTGGAGGGGGTGGGGAGAGAGAGAGAGTGAAACGAGGGAGAAAAGGGCAAAAAGGGAGAGGGTAAGATGGAGAAGAGCTCAATTTGGGACAGGGTCGGGGGGGGGGTCACCCTGCCCCCCCCCACCCCCCCCCCGGTTGCAGAACTCTGGTGGCCTCAGGGTGACATCAACTTCCCACCACGGTCCCCAACAGGGAAGCGAGTCCATCCCACGCCCCAGGAGGAACCGCCGTCTGGGGCCCCACAACCTCCTCCCTGCGGTGAGGGAACTTCCCCCCCCCCACCACCACCCCCCCCACGGGGGTGGGACAAGGCAGGCGGGGTGTCCGTCTGGCCACCCACCTCCGAACTTCTCCATCTGTCCATCACTCGGTCCCCAAACATCTCCATCCATCCATCCATCCATCCTCAAACATCTCCATCCATCCATCCATCCTCAAACATCTCCATCCATCCATCCATCCATCCATCCATCCTCAAACATCTCCATCCATCCATCCATCCTCAAACATCTCCATCCATCCATCCTCAAACATCTCCATCCATCCATCCATCCTCAAACATCTCCATCCATCCATCCATCCATCCCCATCCATCCATCCATCCATCCATCCATCTCCATCCATCCATCCATCCATCACCATCCATCCTCTGGGCCACCGGTGGGTTGGGGGGGGGGGGACAAGTCACAGGGCAGGTCCTCACCAGACGTTGCTTTGGAGGAACCAGCTCCTGGTGACTCACGGCCACCACCCCTCCTTTCTCCACCAGCTGCTGTGTCACCCCCAAACCCCGCCCCCGGTGACCCACAGCCATGGGACAACGTCCCACCCCACCCTGGGGACCTTTGGGGGGGGGACGGGAGGGAGGCAGGACACGGCCACATCTGCAAGGGCTTGGAGGTGATGTCAGGATGGTGGCCACCAACCGGTCAGTGTCACGGGGACACCACCGTGGCCCAGGAGGACACCACCGTGATGGCTATAGGGTCTATAGGGCTGCCCCACAAGCGCTATGGGGTCTGTGCAGCCCCCCCCTCACTCCTATAGGGTCTATGGGGCTGCCCCACAAGCGCTATGGGGTCCATACATCCCCCCCCACTCCTATAGGGTCTATAGGGCTGCCCCACAAGTGCTATGGGGTCTGTGCAGCCCCCCCCCCCCCACTCCTATAGGTTCTATAGGGCTGCCCCACAAGCACTATGGGGTCTGTGCAGCCCACCCCCCCCACTCCTATAGGGTCTATAGGGCTGCCCCACAAGCGCTATGGGGTCTGTGCAGCCCCCCCCTCACTCCTATAGGGTCTATGGGGCTGCCCCACAAGCGCTATGGGGTCCATACATCCCCCCCCACTCCTATAGGGTCTATAGGGCTGCCCCACAAGTGCTATGGGGTCTGTGCAGCCCCCCCCCCCCCACTCCTATAGGTTCTATAGGGCTGCCCCACAAGCACTATGGGGTCTGTGCAGCCCACCCCCCCCACTCCTATAGGGTCTATAGGGCTGCCCCACAAGCGCTATGGGGTCTGTGCAGCCCTCCCCTCACTCCTATAGGGTCTGTAGGGCTGCCCCACAAGCGCTATGGGGTCTGTGCAGCCCTCCCCTCACTCCCATAGGGTCTATAGGGCTGCCGCACAAGCGCCTCCTCCCCCCTCGCCGTGGTAAAGGGGGCGTGGCCACGCCCTGACGTCATTTTCCCACACCTCCCCGCCGGGTGGGGGAGGGGAGGGGCGGGGGGAGGGGAGGGGCGGGGGGGAGGGGAGGAGGGGCGGGCGTTACCCATCAGCCCTTGCGGCAGGGCAGGAGGGGGGAGGGGCCGGGAGGACACATTGGGAACCCGGGGGAGGCGGTGAGTTTTGGGGGGGGGGGGCGTCCATTTTGGGGGGGTGGGCCATTTTGGGGGGGTCCCCAGAGTCCTGGGTCTGCTGGGGGGGGGTCCCCAACGCCGGGGACCATTTGGGGGGGTCCCCAATTTCGGGGTCCACTTGGGGGGGGTCCCCAACATTGGAGTCCACTTGGGGGGGGTCCCCGAATGCCTGGGTCTTCTGGGGGGGGTCCCCAGACTCCTGGGTCTTCTGGGGGGGGGGGGGGGGGGGTCCCTGGGGTCCTGGGTCCTCAGTGGGGGGGGTCCTTAATGCTGAAGTCCACTTGGGGGGGGTCCCCAACATTAGGGTCTACTTGGGGGGGGTGGTTCCCGGAGTCCTGGGTCCGCTGGGGGGGTCCCCAATGCCGGGGTCTAATTTGGGGGGGGGGTCCCCAGAGTCCTGACTCCTGGGTCTTCTGGGGGGGGGGTGTGTGTCCCCGGGGTCCTGGGTCCTCTGGGGGGGGGGGGGGTCCTTAATGCTGAAGTCCACTTGGGGGGGGTCCCCAATGCCGGGGTCCACTTGGGGGGGTTCCTGGAGTCCTGTGTCCACTTGGGGGGGGGTCCCCAATGCCGGGGTCCTCTGGGAGGGGGGTCCCCGGAGTCCTGGGTCCTCTGGGGGGGGGTCCCAACACCTGGGTCTACTCGGGGGGGAGGTGAGGGGTGGTCCCCAGATTCCTGGGTCCCACCTCACACACACCCCCCCCCCCCCAAACCCTTCCTCCCCCCTCCCTCCCAGCCCCATGGCGGCGGTGGGGGCCCTGGCCCTGGCCCGGTGGCCCAGGCTGGTGGCCGCCGGCCGCCCCCTGCACGTGGGGTCACCCTCCTGGGCCGGCCACAACCGCTGGTCCAAGGTGAAGAACGTCAAGGGTCCGCGCGACGCCGCTCGCAGCCGCCTCTTCCAGCGCCTCGGCATGATGCTGCGCACGGCCGCCCGCGGTAGGACACCGACCCCCGTCACCAGCCCCACCACGGGGGTCCCTGGGGGGGGTGGGGAGGTGGGACCCCATCGGTTCTTCCAGGGTTGGTGGGACCCCATTGGGTCTTCTAAGGTTGGTGGGACTCCATCGGTTCTTCCGGGGTTGGTGGGACCCCATTGGGTCTTCTAAGGTTGGTGGGACTCCATCGGTTCTTCCGGGGTTGGTGGGACCCCATTGGGTCTTCTAAGGTTGGTGGGACTCCATCGGTTCTTCCGGGGTTGGTGGGACCCCATCGTGTGTTCCCAAGCTTGTGGGACCCCCTCGGGTCTTCTAGGGCTGGTGGGACCCCATTGGCTCTTCAAAGTTTGGTGGGACCCCATCGGGTCTTCTAAGGTTGGTAGGACCCCATCAGGTCTTGCGGGGTAGGTGGGAATCCCTTGGCTCTTCCAGGGCTGGTGGGACCCCATCGTGTGTTCCCAAGCTTGTGGGACCCCCTTGGGTCTCCTAGGGCTGGTAGGACCCCATTGGCTCTTCTAAGGTTGGTTGGACCACATCAGGTCTTCCAGGGTAGATGGGACCCCCTTGGCTCTTCCGGGGCTGGTGGGACCCCATCGTGTGTTCCCAAGCTTGTGGGACCCCCTCAGGTCTTCTAGGGCTGGTGGGACCCCATCGGGTCTTCTAGCCTTGGCGGAATCCTTGTGGGTCCTCTAGGGCTGGTGGGATCCCAGGTGGGTCTTCTCAGATCACCCCCACCCTGGGTCCTTCTGGAGGGTTGTCTCATCCCTGGTGCTCCCCAGGATCCTGCAGCCTAGCGGATCTCCTCCGCTCAACCTGGAGGTCCCTCAACACCCCCCCCAGCCACCCCCCAAGGATCTCTCCACCCCCCAGGTCCCCTTGGCACCACATTCACCAGGATCTCTTGAGGTTCTCCGGGATCTTAGATGCCCTTTAGACCCTTCCAGCTCCCCCAGGATGCGCCCCACACACACACAACCCCCCCCCCAGATCCTCTGAGATTTGGGAAGGGTCTCCCCAACCCCCCCTGATCCCACCCGCGCCCCCCCCCTTTTTTTTTCCCCACAGAGGGGGGCCCGGACCCGGCGCTCAACGCCCAGTTGGCCAACGTGGTGGAGCAGTGCCGGGCCAAGAACATGCCCAAGGCCTCCATCGAGGCGGCCATCCGCGGCGCGGTAGGTCCTCGGGGTAGATTTTGGGGTGGTGGTGGTGGTGGTGGTGGTGGGATCGAGCCCTCCAACTTTTTTGGGGGGGTGGGGTGGGGGGAGGACCCCTGAGGACCACCCACCCCACCCCTCTTCCCTGCTCCAGGAGAGATCATCGGCTGCAGTGTTGTCCCGGCTGCTCTACGAAGCCCGTGGCCCCGGTGGCTCAGCTCTTCTCCTGGAGGTCCTCACCGACAACCCCCGGCGCAGCCAGCAAGATGTCCGCCTCATCCTCAGCCGCAACGGGTCGGTCCCGGGGTTGGGGGGATGTTGGGGACCCCCCCCCGGTGTCCGGGGCTGAGTGGAGAAGGGTTTATCCCCCCCAGGGGGACCATGGCCGAGGGGTCGCGACACGGCTTCGAGCAGAAGGGGGTGGTGCGTGTGGGGCCGCGGGACCTTCGGGGCCACCCCGTCTCCTTGGAGGCCGCGTTGGAGGCAGCGGTGGAGGCCGGGGCCCAGGACGTCTGCCCGGATGAGGATGAGGAGGAGGAGGAAGAGGAGGAGCCGGCACTGAAGGTGGGTGAGGAAGGGCGGTGGGACGGTGGATGCTGGGTTTGGAGCGGGTGGGGTTGGTCCTTTGGCCATCCCCAACCACCCTTGGCCATCTCCAGACCATCCTCAATGGCTCTTGACCATCCCCAACCACCCCTGGCCATTCCTGGACCATGCCCAACCACCCTTGGCCATCTCTGGTCCGTCCTCAATTTCTCTTGACCATGCCCAACCAGCCTTGACCACCTCCGGACCATCCTCAATGGCTCTTGACCACCTCCAACCACCCTTGGCCCTTTCCACAGTTCATCTGCGAGACCTCGGCCCTGAGGACCGTGCGGGAGCGTCTGGAGGCCTCGGGGCTGCGCCCGCTCTCGGCCGCCATCGAGTACTTGCCCCGGGACCGGGTGACGTTGCCGGAGGAGACGCGGGAGCAGGCGGAACGTCTCCTCCAGGCCCTGAGCGACTGCCCCGACGTCGTCCGCCTCTACCACAACATCCAATAGGACACGGGGGGGGTGGGGGGTGGTGGACGTGACCCCACCAATTGGTGGGGGTCATGTCCTCCCCCCAACCCCCCCCCATATCTTGTCCCCTCGATGACAATAAACCCCTGTTTTGACCATGGCTCCACCACCTCCTCCTCTTCCATGGGAGACCACCACCCCAAGGAGCTTCAGCAGCAGGACCCTGCCCACACAGGAGTCCTGGGGTGAGGTGTGTGTGTGTCCCCCCATCCCAAACAAAGATGGCGGCAGCAGAAGGTGGGGTCATTTATTTGGGGAACTGGGGGGCATGGGGGGTCACTCGTCGGAGCCGGTGGGGCTGCCGAGGAAGATGTCGGCGTAGGCGAAGGCCGGGGCAGCCCCTTCTTCCTCCTCCTCCTCCTCATCGTCCTCATCATCGTCGTCATCCTCCTCCTCCTCCTCCTCTTCTTCCTCATCCTCGTCCTCGGGGTGGAGGAAGGCCCCGGCCTCCCCCTGGAGGAGCTGCCGGACCGTGGGGTGGGTGAGGCCGAAGAAGTCGTCGCCGGCCCCGGGGGCCGGTGGTATGGCCCGAGGCCGCCCCCCGGCCTCCCCCAAGGCCTGGAGGAGGCGGCCATGGCAGACGTCGGGCGTGGGGCCCACCAGCACCCTCCCGGGCTCGTCCTCGGCCACAATCTCGCAGCGGGGACCGGCCACGATCCGGCAAGTGTAGAGGCAGCGTCGGGCCGGCCGGCGGGTGCTGGCGAAGAGGCGGGTGCTATGGTAGCCCAGGGGCAAGATGGCCCCCGGCCCCACACCGCCCACGCCCAGGCTGTGCACTGTCAGGGGCCCCAACACCAAGGGCAAGGCCAAGGACCCGCCGCGCCGGTGGGGGGGCGGCCTCAAGATGGCGGCCGGCGGCCCAACTGGGCTGGGGTTGTCCTCCGGTGGCCTCAAGATGGCGGTCGGCGGCACGTCCAGCTTGGGGCCGCCTCTGGGCCCGTTGGTTGGCCTCGGCCCGTCTCTTGACTCGTCTCTTGGCCCCATTGCCCACCAACCGTCTCTCGGCCCGTCCCTCAGCCCGTTGGACCGGGACCCGTCTCCCGGACCCTCTCTGCACCCCGTTGGCCTCCCCCCATCCCTTGACCCAACCGGCCTCGAGCCCGTCGGCCTCGACTCGTCCCTTGGTCCATCTCTTGGCCCAGTTGGCCTTGACTCATCTCTTGGTCCATCTCTTGGTCCAGTTGGCCTCAACTCATCCCTCGGTCCATCTCTTGGCCCGGTTGGCCTCGGCTCGTCCCTCGGTCCATCTCTTGGCCCAGTTGCCCTGGAGCCCGTCGGCCTCGACCCATCTCTTGACCCTGCCGTTGACCGCGCCCCGTCTTTCCCTCCCTCTCGGCATCCGCCCCGACGTGGCCGGCGGCCGGTCGCCTCCCCAGGGACCTCCTCGGGGCCGGCCATGGCCCGCAGCCGGAGGAGGCGGGCGAGGAGGAAGCGGCGCTCGTCCCGCGCCCGTAGGCACTTGGCCTCCAGCCGGGCCACCTCGTCGCAGAGGGCTCCGTTCTCGAAGACCAAGGCCCGGGCCGCCCGCCGCAGCCGGCTGTACTTCAGGCGGTACCGCTCCGCCGGGCGCTGCCGCGGCCCCTTTGGCATCCTAATTAGCTCCCGCCCCGGGGGCCCGTTAATTAGGCGGGGTGGGTCGCCCTTGGGGTCTCCTTTGGGTTGGCGGGACGTTAAGATCGCCCACGCGGCCACCTCGAGGGGCTCCGGCCCCCGCGGCGGATGCCGTCGAGCTGCAATTAATCAATCCGATCAGTCGCCATTAATTGGATGGGCGGCAGTTAATTAATTGGATGGGTCGCAGTTGATTGGATGGGTCCCGGTTGATTGGATGGGTCCCAATTAACGCCATGGGTCGACGCCGCAAATTTGAACTAATGGCAACTTTTTAAGACTCGCCAACGGGTGCCACGATTGATTGCCATTGATTGCCATTAATTAATTCTCCGGGTCACCATTAACGACCCCTGTCCCGAGGGGCCGTTAATTAGGTGGGGTGGGTCGCCCTTGGGGTCTCCTTTGGGTTGGCGGGACGTTAAGATCGCCGACGCGGCTGCCTCGATTGCGACGAGCGTGAGGGGCTCCGGCCCCCGCAGTGGATGCCGTCGAGCTGCAATTAATCAACCAGATTAATGGCCATTAATTGGATGGGTGGCAGTTAATTAATTGGATGGGTCCCGGTTGATTGGATGGGTCCCAATTAACGCCACGGGTCGACGCTGCAAAATTTGAACCAATCGCAACGAGTTTCAAGAGTCGCCAACGGGACCTGCCATTGATCATTGATTGCAATTAATTCTCCGGGTCGCCATTAACAAACCCCGCCCCGGGGGGCTGTTAATTAGGTGGGGTGGGTCGCCCTTGGGGTCTCCTTCGGGTTGGCGGGACGTTAAGATCACCCATGCGGCCACCTCGAGGGGCTCCGGCCCCCGCGGCAGATGCCGTCGAGCTGCAATTAATCAATCCGATTAATCGCCATTAATTGGATGGGTGGCAGTTAATTAATTGGATGGGTCCCGGTTGATTGGATGGGTCCCAATTAACGCCGCGGGTCGACGCCGCAAAATTTGAACCCATCGCAACGAGTTTCAAGAGTCGCCAACGGGAGCTGCCATTGATTGATCATTGATTGCAATTAATTCTCCGGGTGGCCGTTAACTCGAGGTGTTGCAATTAAGGGCCCAGGGGTGGGCGCCGCTAAGCGCAATTAGCGCGCGACGAGCTTTTAAGGCTTCGTTCGCGGCGGATGCCCCCGATCGCAATTAAGTCGCCCTCCGTAAATTGCAATTAGGCGCAACGAGTCGTGGAGCTGCACCGGGCGCTGCGAATAACTGCCATTAATTCAGCCGCTTGCAATTAACGCAATTAACCGCCGCTAATTGCAATTAACGCCGGGGGAAGGGGGGGGGGGAAGGGGGGGTCGATGCAGCAAATCCCGACGATTGCAATTATCGGGGGAAGGGGAGCTGCAATTAAGCCGTTCTTGCCGCAAATCGCAATTAACGACCCGGGCTGCAATTAGCGCAGGGCGATTAATTGCAACGCTAATTTGCCCCCACCCTTCCCCCCCGATTTGGGGTGAAACCCGGCGATTTGAGGACTCACCGGGGGCGGAACGTCCGAGCGGAAGGAAGAGGAAGAGGAAAGGGGGGGAAATGGAGGGGGGGGGGGAGGGGGAGGGACAGGAAGAGGAAGAGGAGGAGGAGGGGGTGGGGAAGGACCCAGGCGTCCGGTTCGGAGCTCCCCCCCCCTCCCCCTCGCCCCTCCCACCGCGTGACGTAGGCGGTGACGCGACCGATGACAATGGAGGTGAGCAAAGGGGGACGGGAGGGGATCGGCCCCCCCCCCCACCCCCCCATAGGGGCTATGGGGGGGACACGGGGGCTATGGGGCGGGATGTGCCCCCCCATAGGGGCTATAGGGCGTGATCTGCCCCCCATAGGGTCTATGGGGGGGACACGGGGTCTGTGGGGCAGGATCTGCCCCCCCATAGGGGCTACAGGGGGGACACGGGGTCTGTGGGGCGGGATCTGCCCCCCACAGGGGGAACACAGGGGCAATGGGGCGGGATCTGCCCCCCATAGGGGCTATAGGGGGGGATCTGCCCCCCATAGGGGAGACACAGGGGCTATGGGGCAGGATCTGCCCCCCCCTAGGGATTATAGGGGGGACACACGGGGGCTATGGGGCGGGATCTGCCCCCCGGGGGCACACGCGTGTGACACGTGTGTCCCCTGCCCCCTCCTTTTCCCCCCCCCCCCGCAGGACGGGTCCCCGTCGGTCCCCGAGTTCCTGGAGGACGGTGACAGCAACGGGCCCTTCCCGCTGGAGGACCCCGAGGCCACCAGGTGGGGACGGGGGACACACGGGGGGTGGGGACACGGGGCCACCCTAGACACCCTGGGGGTCACCCCAGCCACTGGGGACATCCTCGGGGCCACCACGTTGTCCCCGAGGTGATGTTCCCACCTCCCCATGACCAAGGTCCCCAAGATGATGTCCCCAAGACGACGTTCCCACCTCCCAGCATCTCCCTCACCCCATGACCAACGTCCCCAGGACCAAGGTCCCCAAGACCGATGTCCCCAAGATGACATTCCCACCTCCCAGCATCTCCCTTACCCTATGGCCAAGGTCCCCAGGACCAATGTCCCCCAGATGGTGCCCCCAAGACGACGTACCCACCACCCAGCATCTCCTTTGTCCCAAGACCAACCTCCTTCACCCCAAAACCAACCTCCCCACCGTCTCCCCCCCACGTCCCCACCCCGGGGGGGCCACGTCCCCACGGGTGCCACCACCGACCGACCCCGTTTTCCTCCACAGCTCCCCACCGCCGCCGCCCCCGGGACCGGCCGCCGCCGCCGAGCTGCCACCGGGTGAGTCCTCCTCGGCGGCGCGGGTTCGGGGAAAGCGAGGCGGGGGTGACCTCTCCCCTCTCCCTCGCAGGTGAGGAAGAGGAGGATGAGGAAGACGAAGATGAGGAGGAAGCCCCCCGCCCCTACCGCTGCGGCGAGTGCGGCAAAGCCTTCGCCCAGAGCTCCAACCTCCTGAAGCACCGGCGGGTCCACAGCGGGGAGCGCCCTTACCGCTGCGGCGAGTGCGGCAAGGCCTTCGGCTGGAGCTCCTCCCTCCTGGAGCACCGCAAGGGCCACGCCGGCGCCAAGCCCCACGCCTGCGGCGAGTGCGGCAAGACCTTCAGCCGGGGGTCCACCCTCCTGGAGCACCAGCGCACCCACACGGGCGAGAAACCCTTCCGCTGCGGCCAGTGCGGCGCCCGCTTCAGCCAGAGCTCCACCTTGGTCCACCACCGCCGTACCCACACCGGCGAGCGTCCCTACGGCTGCCCCGAGTGCGGCCGGGCTTTCGGACGCAAGTCCACCTTGGCCACCCACCGCCGTACCCACACGGGCGAGCGTCCCTACGGCTGCCCCGAGTGCGGCCGCCGCTTCGCCGTCAGCTCCGACCTGGCCAAGCACCGCCGGGGGGCCCACGGCGGCCACCGCTGCCGGGATTGCGGCCAGCGGTTCCCCCGGCCGGCCGCTTTGGCCGGCCACCGCAGGAAGCAGCACGGCGGGGAGGGCGGCGGGGATGGAGGAGGTGGTGGCGATGGAGGACGTGGGGACGGAGAAGGTGGGGATGGAGGAGGATGCGGGGATGGAGGACGTGGTGATGGAGAAGGTGGCGATGGAGGAGGACGTGGCGATGGAGTAGGCCGTGTGGATGGAGGACGTGGCGATGGAGTAGGCCGTGTGGATGGAGGACATGGTGATGGAGGAGGACGTGGTGATGGAGAAGGTGGGGATGGAGTAGGCCATGTGGATGGAGGACGTGGCGATGGAGGACGTGGCGATGGAGAAGGTGGTGGGGATGGAGGACGTGGCGATGGAGTAGGCCGTGTGGATGGAGGACATGGCGATGGAGGACGTGGCGATGGAGTAGGCCGTGTGGATGGAGGACGTGGCGATGGAGGACGTGGCGATGGAGAAGGTGGTGGGGATGGAGGACGCAGGGATGGAGAAGGTGGTGGTGGAGAAGGCGATGATGGACGAGGTGGTGGGGATGGAGAAGACACCTCAACCACCGCCGCCGCCACCAAGGACGGCGACGGCGCCGAGCGACCCCACCGCTGCGAGGAGTGCGGGCGGGCCTTCCGCCACGCCGGCACCTTGCTCCTCCACCGCCAGACCCACGCCGGCGCCTTCCCCTGCCCTCTCTGCCCCGAGACCTTCGAAGGAAGCGCCCAACTGGCCCGGCACCGACGACGCCGCCACGGCCCGGCCGCCAAACCCTACCGTTGCGAAGCTTGCGGCAAAGCCTACGCCCAACCCGCCGGGCTGCGGCACCACCAGCCCGACACCCCCTTGGGTTGTCCCCACTGCGGCGCCGCTTTCCTCTGGAGCTGCCGCTTGGCCCGGCACCTCCGCGCCTGCCGCCCCCACCTCAAGCCCTACAAGTGCCCCGAGTGCGGCAAAGCCTTCGGCCAGAGCTCCAAGCTCCTCCGCCACCAGGTGACCCACACCGGCGAGAAGCCCTACAAGTGCCCCGACTGCGGCAAGATCTTCAGCCAGAGCTCCAACCTGGCCGAGCACCGGCGGACCCACGGGGCCGGCCGGCGCCATTTCTGCCCGCTCTGCGGCAAGGGCTTCGCCCTGGGCTCCTACTTGGCCAAGCACCGGTTGACCCACACCGGCGAGAGGCCCTACCGCTGCACCGAGTGCGGCAAGAGCTTCCGGCAGAGCTCCAACCTCATCCAGCACCAGCGCACCCACACCGGGGAGAGGCCCTACACCTGCCCGCTCTGCGGCAAGAGCTTCTGCCAGAACTCCCACCTGGCCAAGCACCGGCGCACCCACACCGGCGAGCGGCCCTACCGCTGCGGGGACTGCGGCAAGAGCTTCCGGCAGAGCGCCAACCTGCTGGAGCACCGGCACACCCACACCGGCGAGCGGCCCTACCGCTGCGGGCAGTGCGGCAAGACCTTCGGGTGGAGCTCGGCCTTCAGCAAGCACCAGCGCACCCACCTCGCCTGAGGACCCAGGGTGAGGTTCCTCGGCGTGGGACGGGTCCGTCGTGGTGCCCCAAGGCCATGGCTTCCTCTTGGAGGACCTTCCATCGTCTGGTCCAGGTCCGTCATGGTGCCCCAAGGCCATGGCTTCATCTTGGAGGACCTTTCATCGTCTGGTCCAGGTCCGTCATGGTGCCCCAAGGCCATGGCTTCCTCTTGGAGGACCATCTGGGGATCCCTCGTCTTGATCTGGGGTCATTGTGGTGCCCCGAGGCCATGGCTTAATCTTGGAGAACCATCCATCATCCTCATCTGGGTCCATCGTGGTGCCCCAAGGCCATGGCTTCCTCTTGGAGGACCATCTGGGGATCCCTCGTCTTGATCTGGGGTCATTGTGGTGCCTCGAGGCCATGGCTTCATCTTGGAGAACCATCCATCATCCTCATCTGGGTCCATCGTGGTGCCCCAAGGCCATGGCTTCCTCTTGGAGGACCATCTGGGGATCCCTCGTCTTGATCTGGGGTCATTGTGGTGCCCCGAGGCCATGGCTTCATCTTGGAGAACCATCCATCATCCTCATCTGGGTCCATCGTGGTGCCCCAAGGCCATGGCTTCATCTTGGAGGACCTTCCATCATCTGGTCCAGGTCCATCATGGTGCCCCGAGGCCATGGCTTCCTCTTGGAGGATGAGGACCACCCTGAGATCCTCATCTTGGCCCAGGACCACGTCTCCACCTTGGAAGGACCACCAGGTCCTCGCCCATCTCCTCCCTCCTGCCCCACAGCCGGGTCTCCAGGCCGGGGGGGGGGTGTCCCCATGTGTCATCCCCCCCCCAACCTCCCCGTGACCCCCCCATCCAGAGGGGACCCCGGCATCCGGGACCCTCCCCACCCAACGTCCCACCACCCCTGACGCTGGGTCCCTCCTGGGGGAGGGGGGGTGGGGAGGGGAGGGGGAGGGTCCCCCCAAAACACGTCAATAAATAGTAGTGAAGGCTGCGGCTGTGGATCCTGACTGGGAGGTACTGGGAGCACTGGTAAGGATTGGGGGGGAACTGGGAGCACTGGGAGGGATTGGGGGGACACTGGGAGGGATTTGGGGGGATACTGGGAGCACTGGGAGGGATTGGGGGGGCACTGGGAGCACTGGGAAGGGATTGGGGGGGACACTGGGGGCACTGGGAAGGGATTGGGGGGGCACTGGGAGCACTGGTAGGGATTGGGGGGGAACTGGGAGCACAGGGAGGGATTGGGGGGGAACTGGGAAGGATTGGGGGGGTACTGGAAGGCAATGGGGGGGTACTGGGAGCACTAGGAGGGGTTTTGGGGGGTACTGGGAGCACTGGGGAGGGATTGGGGGGGCACTGGGAGCACTGGGAAGGATTGGGGGGGCACTGGGAGGGGTTTTGGAGGGGGCACTGGGGGCACTGGGAGGGATTGGGGGGGGCACCGGGACCACTGGGAAGGGATTGGGGGGGCACTGGGAAGGATTGGGGGGGTACTGGGAGGGAATGGGGGGGCACTGGGAGCACTGGGAGGGATTGGGGGGGATACTGGGAGCACAGGGAGGGATTGGGGGGGCACTGGGAAGGATTGGGGGGGTACTGGGAGGGAATGGGGGGGTACTGGGAGCACTAGGAGGGGTTTTGGGGGGCACTGGGAGCACTGGCAGGGATTGGGGGATACTGGGAGGGATTTGGGGGGATACTGGGAGCACTGGGAGGGATTGGGGGGGGCACTGGGAGCACTGGGAAGGGATTGGGGGGGCACTGGGAAGGATTGGGGGGGTACTGGGAGGGAATGGGGGGATACTGGGAGCACTGGTAGGGATTGGGGGGGCACTGGGAGCACAGGGAGGGATTGGGGGGGCACTGGGAAGGATTGGGGGGGTACTGGGAGGCAATGGGAGGGTACTGGGAGCACTAGGAGGGGTTTTGGGGGGTACTGGGAGCACTGGGAAGGGATGGGGGGCACTGGGAGCACTGGGGAGGGATTGGGGGGGCACTGGGAGCACTGGGAAGGATTGGGGGGGCACTGGGAGGGGTTTTGGAGGGGGCACTGGGAGGGATTGGGGGGGGCACTGGGAGCACTGGGAAGGGATTGGGGGGGCACTGGGAAGGATTGTGGGGTACTGTGAGGGAATGGGGGGGTACTGGGAGCACTGGGAGGGATTGGGGGGGATAGTGGGAGCACTGGGAGGGATTGGGAGGGCACTGGGAGCACTGGGAAGGGATTTGGGGGGGGCACCGGGAGCACTGGGAGGGGATGGCGTGTCCCGTGAGCCTTTGCGGCAGGAAACCCCGCCCCCCTCCTCCCCTTTCCCCTCCCCCTCCCCCCCATTGTCCGTTTTGGGGCGAAAAACGCCGGGATTGGGTCCGTCGCGAGTCGTTTTTTTTCAGGTTGGGGGGGGGGGGTTGGGGCGGGAGGTGCGTTTTGGGGTAAAAAAGGGGGAAATTGGGATTTTCCTCCTGGGGGGGTGTTGGGATTTAACTAAGGGGGGGGGGCTCTATTTTTGGGGTGAAAAAGGGGGAAAACGGGTCGGTTGTTTTCGAGTGGGGGGGGTTGGGGGGAGGCGCGTTTTGGGGTAAAAAAGGGGGAAATTGGGATTTTCCTCCTGTGGGGGGGGATGGGATTTAATTAAGGGGGGGGGGCTGCATTTTTTGGGGTGAAAAAGGGGGAAAACGGGTCTGGTGCTCCCAGATTGGGGGAGGGGTGTGGAATTTTGGGGAGAAACCGCCTGATTTTGGTGAAAAGAACCTGTTTGGGGGGTGGGTTTTGGGGGGTTTTTTTGGGTTTTTTTGGGGGGTGGTGGTGGTTTTGGGGTTTTTTTTGGTTTTTTTTCTCATTTCTTGCCCTTTTTCCCCCCGTTTCCCCCCGAAGCCGCCCCGATGGAGGGGGGGGAGGAGGAGGAGGCGCGTCCCCCCCAGGAGCGGGGTGACGGGGACGTCCCCACGGGCCCCCCCCGCAGGTAAAGGGTTGGGGGTGGGGTGGGACGGGGACAATCCCGGTGGGATGGTCTTTTTTTGTGGGGGGGAACCAACCCCCACCCCCCAAAAAAAATGGGAAAAATGTGGGTCGGGGGGTGTCTTCTGCTGCAGGGTGGGCAAAGAACCACCTGGGAGATGTTCTCCTTGGAGGAACATCCATCCGTGGTGGCACAGTGACCCACAGGAGATGTTCTCCTTGGAGGAACATCCCTCCATGGTTGCACAATGACCCACAGGAGATGTTCTCCTTGGAGAACATCCATCCATGGTGGCACAGTGACCCACAGGAGATGTTCCTCCTCAAGGAACATCCCTCCATGGTAGCGCAGTGACCCACAGGAGATGTTCTTCGTGGAGAACATCCCTCCATGGTTGCACAATGACCCACAGGAGATGTTCTTCATGGAGAACATCCCTCCATGGTTGCACAGTGACCCACAGGAGATGTTCTCCTTTGAGGAACATCCCTCCATGGTTGCACAATGACCCACAGGAGATGTTCCTCCTTGGAGAACATCCATCCATGGTTGCACAGTGACCCACGGATGTTCCTCTCCCCTCTCCCAGGTGCGGCAGCGCCGGCCCGCGGTGGTGGTCGCCCACGGGGCTTCATCAACCTGCTGGGCCTCTTGGAGGGGGGCGGGAGGCCCCCCAAGCCCTACCGCTGCACCGAGTGCGGCAAGACCTTCGGCCAGAGCTCCAACCTCATCGAGCACCAGAGGACCCACACCGGGGAGAGGCCCTTCACCTGCGGGGAGTGCCAGAAGAGCTTCAGCCGCAGCTCCACCTTGGCCGAGCACCTCCGGACCCACACCGGGGAGAAGCCCTACGCCTGCCCCGTCTGCTCCCGGGCCTTCAGCAGGAGCTCCACCTTGACCGAGCACCGCCGGACCCACACGGGCGAGACCCCTTACTCCTGCCCCGAGTGCGGCAAGACCTTCGGGCGGACCTCCAACCTGGTCAAGCACCTCCGGACCCACACCGGGGAGAAGCCCTACGGCTGCGGCCGCTGCGGCAAGACCTTCAGCCTCAGCTCCAACCTGGTCAAGCACGAGAGGACCCACAGCGGGGAGAAGCCCTTCTCCTGCGGCCAGTGCGGCAAGCGCTTCAAGAAGAAGACCCACTTGGCTTCCCACCAGCGGACCCACACCGGGGAGAGGCCCTACCGCTGCGGGGAGTGCGGGAAGGCCTTCGGCCAGAGCTCCACCCTCATCGAGCACCAGAGGACCCACACCGGGGAGAGACCTTTCCGCTGCGGGGCCTGCGGCAAGAGCTTCTGCGTCAGCTCCAACCTGGTCAAGCACCAGCGCATCCACACCGGGGAGAAGCCCTACGGCTGCGGCCGCTGCGGCAAGCGCTTCCGCTACAAGCCCCAGTTCACCCGCCACCTGAAGGTCCACCCCGACGGGGACCCGGCCTGCGGTCCCTAAGGGGGGGGCTTGGGAGTGGATGGGGGGCTCTCAACCAGGACGGGATGGGCACCAGCATCTCCACAGTCGGCTCCATCATCATGGCGTCCCCACCAAGACCTAAGGAAGGAGGTTGGGAGCACGACATGGTGCCACCACGCTGTGGTTGAACCTGGTGCGTGGCCCGTAGGAGGTTCAGAGATGGACGGTGGGCTCTCAGGAGGACGGGATGGGCACCAGCATCTCCATACCATGGTCCATCATCATGGTGTCCCCACCAAGACCTAAGGAAGGAGGTTGGGAGCACGACATGGTGCCACCACGCTGTGGTTGAACCCGGTGCGTGGCCCGTAGGAGGTTCAGAGATGGACGGTGGGCTCTCAGGAGGACGGGATGGGCACCAGCATCTCCATACCATGGTCCATCGTCATGGTGTCACCATCAGAACCTAACGAAGGAGGTTGGGAGCATGACATGGTGCCACCACGCTATGGTTGAACCTGGTATATGGCCCGTAGGAGGTTCAGAGATGGACGGTGGGCTCTCTGGAGGACGGGATGGGCACCAGCATCTCCATACCATGGTCCATCGTCATGGTGTCACCACCAGGACCTAAGGAAGGAGGTTGGGAGCTCCACGTGGTGCCACCACGCCGTGGTTGAACCTGGTGCGTGGCCCGTAGGACGCTTGGAGATGGACCTGGGGACACCTTGGGGACCCAGCGGGACGGGGACAGGGGTGGTGGCATCTCCATGCCGTGGCGGTGGAGGTCCACCTCTTTGGCGCCTGGTGGCCCCGTGGCCACCGCCCCGGGGACGCCTCAGGGGCTTGGGCTCGTTGTCTCGCCCTCGTTAGCGCCGGGAGGGCGGCAATAAAGGACCTGGAGCGACACCCTGGGGTGGGGTGGCCTTGTTGGGAGGGGGGGGGGTCACTGGGAGGGAACTGGGGGGGACTGGGAGCACTGGGGTGGGACTGGGGGGAACTGGGAGGGAACTGGGGGGGACTGGGAGCACTGGGGTGGGACTGGGGGGCACTGGGAGGGAACTGAGGGATACTGGGGGACACTGGGGTGGGACTGGGGGGCACTGGGAGGGAACTGGGGGGGACTGGGAGGGAACTGGGGGTTACTGGGGGACACTGGGAGGGAACTGGGGGTTATTGGGAGCACTGGGGGGGACTGGGGGATACTGGGAGGGAACTGGGAGCACTGGGGTGGGACTGGGAGGCACTGGAGGTTACTGGGAGGCACTGGGATGGGACTGGGGGGGACTGGGAGGGAACTGGGGGTTACTGGGAGCACTGGGGGGCACTGGGAGGGAATTGGGAGGGCACTGGGGTGGGACTGGGGGCCACTGGAGGGCACTGGGAGGGAACTGGGAGTTACTGGGAGGCACTGGGAGGGAACTGGGGGATACTGGAGGGAACTGGGGGATACTGGGAGCACGGGGGTGGGATTGGGGGTTACTGGGAGGGAACTGGGAGGCGCTGGGGGGGGGGGGGGGGGGCTGGCGCTCCGCCGTCTCCTAGCAACGCTCGGCCCCGCCCCTCAGGCTCCTCTCCCCGTCTCCTAGCAACGCGGCCCTCCCCGCGCCACGCTCTCGTCGCGCGTCTGACGTCACTTCCGGCGCGACGACCGAGGCGAACGGACATGGCGGAGGCGGCGGCGGCGGCGGCTCCGAGCTGCGGCCCCGGAACGGGCCCGGAGGCGGCGGGGGGCGGCGGCGGCGGCGGTCCCGAGGGGGGGCGGCCACCCCGCGGAGGCCCCGAGGAGGCGGCGGCGGCGGCGGCGGCCGGGAGGGGCCCTGCGGCCTCCTCGGGATCGTCGCCGCCGCCGCCGCCGCCGCGGGAGGCGGAGGTGACGGTGGAGATCGGGGAGACGTACCTGTGCCGGCGGGCGGACGGGACCTGGCGTGAGTGGGGCTGGGGGGGGCGGGGGGGGAACGGCGGGACTTGGGGGGGGGGGTGCTGAGGGAGGGGGGCACCGGAGGTGGGAGAACTGGGCGGGGGGGGGGAGAGCACCGGGACTGGGGGGACTGGGAGAACTGGGGGGGAGCACCGGGACTGGGGGGGTTGAGGGGGGAGCACCGGGACTGGGAGAACTTGGGGGGGGAGCAGGGGGGGGGCAAACACTGGGACTGGGGGGACAGGGAGAACTGGGGGGGCTGGGGCTGGGGGGGAGGGGGAACATTGGGACTGGGCCAGTGTGTGATCGGGACTGGGGGAACTGGAACCAGTATAAATCGTGTCACAGTGGGACTGGGGGAACTGGGACCAGTATAAATCCTGTCACAGTGGGACTGGGGGAACTGGGACCAGTATAAATCCCATGACACCGGGACTGGGAGGACTGGGACCAGTATAAATCCCATGACACCGGGACTGGAAGAACTGGGACCAGTATAAATCCCATGATACTGGGACTGGGAGAACTGGGACCCGTATAAATCCTGTCACAGTGGGACTGGGAGGACTGGGACCAGTATAAATCCCATGACACCGGGACTGGGAGAAATGGGACCAGTATAAATCCCATGATACTGGGACTGGGAGAAGTAGGACCAGTATAAACCCTACAATAGTGGGATTGGGAGAACTGGGACCAGTATAAATCCCATGGCACCGGGACTGGGGGAACTGGGACCAGCCCCTCGCACTGGTCCGTACTGGGAGAGCCTGACTGGTCCCAGTTTGCCGATCCCCCCAGACTCGGCGGAGGTGATCCAGTCCCGGCTGAACGAGCAGGAGGGGCGCGAGGAGTATTACGTCCACTACGTGGGCTGTGAGTACTGGGCGGCACTGGGCTTTACTGGGACGGGTCGGGGTGACCCTCCCCGCCGTGGGCTGAGCTCCCAGTGCTCCCAGTTAACCGGCGGCTGGACGAGTGGGTGGACAAGAACCGGCTGGCCCTGAGCAAGACGCTGAAGGAGGCGGTGCAGAAGAGCGCGGAGCAGTTCCTGGGGGAGCTGGGGGGGGAGCAGCCCGAGCGCAAGATCACCCGCAACCAGAAACGCAAGCACGACGAGATCAACCACGTCCAGAAGGTGGGCTGGGGAAGGCGGGGGGGGGCACTGGGAGGGGACTGGGGGCGACTGGGGGGCACTGGGATGGGATTGGGAGGGGATTGGCATTGACTGGGGAGCGCTGGGAGGGGATTGGGGGCGACTGGGGGGCACTGGGATGGGATTGGGAGGTGCTGGGAGAGGATTGGGAGGGGATTGGCGTTGACTGGGAGGGGACTGGGAGGCGCTGGGAGGGGACTGGGGGCGACTGGGGGGCACTGGGATGGGATTGGGAGGCACTGGGAGGGGATTGGGAGGGGATTGGCGTTGACTGGGGGGCGCTGGGAGGGGACTGGGGGGCGCTGGGAGGGGACTGGGGGGCACTGGGAGGGGATTGGGAGGGGATTGGCATTGACTGGGGGGCGCTGGGAGGGGATTGGGGGCAACTGGGGGGCACTGGGATGGGATTGGGAGGTGCTGGGAGGGGATTGACGTTGACTGGGGGGCACTGGGAGGGGACTGGGGGCGACTGGGGGGCACTGGGATGGGATTGGGAGGTGCTGGGAGGCACTGGGAGGGGATTGGGAGGGGATTGGTGTTGACTGGGGGGCGCTGGGAGGGGATTGGTGTTGACTGGGGGGCGCTGGGAGGGACTGGGAGGGGGTTAGGGAGCACTGGGAGGGGATTGGGGGCGACTGGGGGGTGCTGGGAGGGGATTGGGGGGGTGACTGGAAGGGACTGGGAGGCAACTGGGGGGGTGTTGGGGGGCACTGGGAGGGATTGGGGGGCGACTGGGAGGCACTGGGGTGCTGCAGTGGCCGTTACTGGGAGTCACTGGGAGCCCCCCCCCTCCCCAGACCTACGCCGAGATGGACCCCACCACGGCCGCGCTGGAGAAGGAGCACGAGGCCGTGAGTCCCCGGGGGGGGGGGGGGTGTCCCCGAGGGTTTGGGGGGGTCCCCGTGGGTTTTGGGGTGTTCCTGGGGATCTAGGGGGTGTCCCCATGGGTTTTGGGGGTGTCCCCGAGGGTTTGGGGGGTGGTCCCCAAGGGCCCAGGGTGCCCACCCGAGTGTTTGGGGGTGTTCCTGGGGGGTCTAGGGGGTGTCCCCAAGAGTTCTGGGGGGTCCCCAACGGTTTGGGGGTGTCCCCAAGGGTGCTGGGGTGTTCCTGGGGATCTAGGGGGGTGTCCCCGTGGGTTTGGGGGGTGTCCCCGTGGGTTTTGGGGTGTCCCCGAGGGTGCTGCGGTGTCCCCAAGGGTCTAGGGGGGGTCCCCAAGAGTTCTGGGGGGTCCCCAAGGGTTTGGGGGTGTCCCCAAGGGCCCAGGGTGCCCCCCTGAGTGTTTTGGGGGTGTCCCCGAGGGTGCTGGGGTGTTCCTGGGGGTCTAGGGGGGTGTCCCCATGGGTTTTGGGGGTGTCCCCGAGGTTTTGGGGGGTCCCCGTGGGTTTTTAGGGTGTTCCTGGGGGTCTAGGGGGGTGTCCCCAAGGGTTTGGGGGTGTCCCCAAGGGCCCAGGGTGCCCCCCCGTGGGTTTTAGGGTGTCCCCGAGGTTTTGGGGGGTCCCCGGGGATCTAGGGGGGTGTCCCCGAGGTTTTGGGGTGTCCCCAAGGGCCCAGGGTGCCCCCCCCGTAGGTTTTGGGGGTGTCCCCGAGGGTTTGGAGGGTGCCCCCCCGAGGGTGCTGGGGTGTCCCCGAGGTTTTGGGGTGTTCCTGGGGGTCTAGGGGGGTGCCCCCCCGAGGGTTTTGGGGGTGTCCCCGAGGTTTTGGGGGTGTCCCCGTGGGTTTTTTGGGTGTTCCTGGGGGTCTAGGGGGGTGCCCCCCCGAGGTTTTGGGGGTGTCCCCGAGGTTTTGGGGTGTCCCCCCCCAGATCACCAAGGTGAAGTACGTGGACAAGATCCACATCGGGCACTTTGAGATCGACGCCTGGTACTTCTCCCCCTTCCCCGAGGACTACGGGAAGCAGCCCAAGCTCTGGATCTGCGAGTACTGCCTCAAGTACATGAAGTTCGAGCGCACCTACCGCCTCCACCTGGTGAGGGGAACACGCCTGCGACACGCGTGTGGCACGACACGCTGGGGGGGGTGTCACGCATAGAGCCAGGGGGCAGCCCCCCAGCTCTGGGGTCTCTGAGCCCCAGGACATGAGGTCTCATCGCACCTACGGGTCCACGGGGCGGGGGACACACATGACACGCATGTGGCGTGTCTGGGGACACATGTGACACGTGTCCCCACATGTCACATGTATGTCACACACATAGGGACACACGCAGAGCCCTAGCTTTGGGGTCTCTGAGCCCCAGGATGTGAGGTCTCACCGTGCCTGGGGGTCCACGGGGTGGGGGACACACGTGACACACATGTGGCGTGTCTGGAGACATGTCTGGGACACGTATGATATGCATGTGACATACATGTGAGATGTGGGGACACATAGGGACGCACACAGAGCCCTAGCTCTGGGGTCTCTGAGCCCCAGGATGTGAGGTCTCACCACGCCTGGGGGTCCACAGGGCGGGGGACACACGTGACACGCATGTGGCATGTCTGGAGACATGTGTGGGACATGTATGACATGCGTGTGGCGTGGGGACACGTAGAGGGACACACAGAGCCAGGGGGCAGCCCCAGCTCTGGGGTCTCTGAGCCCCAGGACGTGAGGTCTCATCGCACCTACAGGTCCACGGGGTGGGGGACACACATGACACGCATGTGGCATGTCTGGAGACATGTGTGGGACATGTATGACATGTGTGTGGCATGTGGGGACACGTAGGGACACACGCATAGCCCCAGCTCTGGGGTCTCTGAGCCCCAGGACGTGAGGTCTCATCGCACCTACGGGTCCACGGGGCGGGGGACACACATGACACGCATGTGGCGTGTCTGGGGACACATGTGACACGTGTCCCCACATGTCACATGTATGTCACACACATAGGGACACATGCAGAGCCCCAGCTCTGGGGTCTCTGGGCCCCAGCACACGAGGTCTCATCGCACCTACGGGTCCACGGGGCGGGGGACACACATGACACGCATGTGGCGTGTCTGGGGACACGTGTCACATGTATGTCACACACATAGGGACACACACAGAGCCCCAGCTCTGGGGTCTCTGGGCCCCAGCACACGAGGTCTCATCGCACCTACGGGTCCACGGGGCGGGGGGGAGCGTGTGACGCGCATGTGGCGTGTCTGGGGACACGCGTGACAGGCGCGTGACACGCGTGACCCTCCCCAGGGCCAGTGCCAGTGGCGGCAGCCGCCGGGGCGGGAGATTTACCGCAAGAGCAACATCTCCGTCTACGAGGTGGACGGCAAAGACCACAAGGTACGGGGTTGGGGAGAGGAGGGCGACGCGTGACGTCACGCGTGACGTCATCGTGACATCACGCGTGTCCCAGATCTACTGCCAGAACCTCTGCCTCTTGGCCAAGCTCTTCCTGGACCACAAGACCCTCTACTTCGACGTGGAGCCCTTCGTCTTCTACCTGCTGACGGAGGTGGACCGTCAGGGCGCCCACATCGTGGGGTACTTCTCCAAGGTGACACACCCCCCCCCCCTCTCCCCCAACCCCGTGACGTCACCGGGTGACGTCACCGCTCGCGTCACACGCCTGTCACCTCCTCACGCACGCCCCCCCAAAAAAAAAAAAAAGGAGAAGGAATCGCCCGACGGCAACAACGTGGCCTGTATCCTGACGCTGCCCCCCTACCAGCGCCGGGGCTACGGCAAGTTCCTCATCGCCTTCAGTGAGTCCCCCTCTGCCCCATAGATGGTGGGTCCTGCCCCATAGATGGTGGGTCCTGCCCCATAGATGGTGGGTCCTGCCCCATAGATGTGGGTCCTGCCCCATAGATGGTGGGTCCTGCCCCGTGGATGTGGGGGTGTCCCCCTCTCCAGGTCCCCTTTCTGGAAGGGTTCCTCCCGGATGCCTGGGTCTCCCCTTGGGTCCCCTTCTGCCCCACGGGTGTGGGTCCGGCCCCATAGATGTGGGTCCTGCCCCATAGATGGTGGGTCCTGCCCCGTGGATGTGGGGGTGTCCCCCTCTCCAGGTTCCCTTTCTGGAAGGGTTCCTCCCGGATGCCTGGGTCCCTCCTTGGGTCCTCTCTGCCCCACGGATGTGGGTCCGGCCCCATAGATGTGGGTCCTGCCCCATAGATGGTGGGTCCTGCCCCGTGGATGTGGGGGTGTCCCCCTCTCCAGGTCCCCTTTCTGGAAGGGTTTCTCCCGGATGCCTGGGTCTCCCCTTGGGTCCTCTCTGCCCCACGGGTGTGGGTCCGGCCCCATAGATGTGGGTCCTGCCCCATAGATGTGGGTCTGGCCCCATAGATGTGGTGGTGTCCCCCCTCTCTAGATGACCAGGTCTCATTTCTGGAAGGGTCCCTCCCGGATGCCTGGGTCCTCCCCTCTGCCCCACGGGTGTGGGTCCTGCCCCATAGATGTGGGTCCTGCCCCATAGATGTGGGTCCCCCCAAAATGTCTGGGTCCCCCCCAAGCCCCAGGGTCCCCCCCAAATTTCTAGCTCCCCCCAAAATGTCTGGGTCCCCCTCAGTCTCCAGGGTCCCCCCCAAATCCCGGGATACCCCCCCAAATCCCCAGGTCCCCTCAAACTTCTAGCTCCCCCTGTGGATCCCCCCCAAACCCCAGGGTCCCCCCCCCAGATCCCGGGGTCCCCCCCAAACCCCCGGGGTCCCCCCAAATCCCAGGCTACGAGCTGTCCAAGCTGGAGAGCACGGTGGGGTCCCCCGAGAAGCCGCTGTCGGACCTGGGCAAGCTCAGCTACCGCAGCTACTGGTCCTGGGTCCTGCTGGAGATCCTGAGGGACTTCCGGGGAACCCTCTCCATCAAGGACCTCAGGTGGGAACCCCTGACCCCCCCCCCAGTGCTCCCAGTGACCCCCCCCCCAGTGCTCCCAGTAACCCCCCCAGTGCTCCCAGTAACGTCTCACTAACCCCCCACTAACATGGGATGACGCATCCTGCTGGAGAACCTGAGGAACTGGTTGGCCAACCTCTCCATCAGGGAGCTCAGGTGGCCACCAGGAGCCTCCCAGTGACCTCCCAGTAAGACCAGTAGCCTCCCAGTAGCACCAGTAGCCTCCCAGTGAGACCAGTAACCCCCCCTCCCCCCAGTGACCTCCCAGTAACCCTCCACTAACATGGGATGACTGGAGAACCTGAGGAACTGGTTGGCCAACCTCCATCAGGGAGCTCAGGTGGTCACCAGTAGCCTCCCAGTAGCACCAGTAGCCTCCCAGTGAGACCAGTAACCCCCCCCAGTAGCACCAGCAGCCTCCCAGTGAGACCAGTAACCCCCCCAGTGAGACCAGTGACCTCCCAGTAACCCCCCACTAACAAGGGATGACGCGTCCTGCTGGAGAACCTTAGGAACTCGTTGGCCAACCTCCATCAGGGAGCTCAGGTGGTCACCAGGAGCCTCCCAGTGAGACCAGTAGCCTCCCAGTAGCACCAGCAGCCTCCCAGTGAGACCAGTAACCCCCCGGTATGTTGTCCCCCGCAGCCAGATGACCAGCATCACCCAGACCGACATCATCAGCACCCTCCAGTCCCTCAACATGGTCAAGTACTGGAAGGGGCAGCACGTCATCTGCGTCACCCCCAAGCTGGTTGAGGAGCACCTCAAGAGCGCCCAGTACAAGAAGCCCCCCATCACCGGTACCTCGTTAACTCCCCCGACCCCTTAACGAACCCCCAACGCTTATGGGGCGCCCCATAACTGTCTTCTTCTCCCCCACCCCACCCCAACAAGTGGACTCCATCTGCCTGCGCTGGGCGCCCCCCAAGCACAAACAGGCCAAGGTGGCCAAGAAGTGACAACGTGGCGGGGGCGTCATCGCTGCGGCGAGTTGTGGCCGGGCTCAGCCTTCCCCCACCTTCGACGGGACCCACCAGGATTTTGGGGGAGGGGGGTCTCCTCCACCCCACCCCACCCCAAGCCGTGTCCCAGCACCCATAAAGGAGGTGACAGGGCGCTTGCGTGGTTTATTGGGGCGGGGGGACCGAGGCGGCGGCGGGTGCTACAAACCCTGGAGGGTGGCAGTCTGGGGGTCCCAGGGGTCGGGTTTTGGGTGCCATCAGCCATCGTGGACGTCAGGATGGGGTTCCACCAACCATCTTGGGTGCTGAGGTCCATCCCGGGTGCCGAGTTGGGGTCCCATGGGTCGTTTTTGGGTGCCGTGGTCCATCGTGGACGTCAGGATGGGGTTCCACCAACCATCTTGGGTGCCATGGTCCATCGTGGACGTCAGGATGGGGTTCCACCAACCATCTTGGGTGCTGAGGTCCATCCTGGACATCAAGGTGGGGTTCCACCAACCATCTTGGGTGCCGTGGTCCATCCCGGGTGCCGAGTTGGGGTCCCATGGGTCATTTTTGGGTGCCATCAGCCATCGTGGACATCAGGATGGGATTTCACCAACCATCTTGGGTGCTGTGGTCCATCCTGGGTGCCGAGTTGGGGTGCAATGAGTTGGTTTTGGGTGCCATTGGCCATTGTGGACGTCAGGATGGGGTTCCACCAACCATCTTGGGTGCTGAGGTCCATCCTGGGTGCCGAGTTGGGGTTCCACCAACCATCTTGGGTGTTGAGGTCCATCCTGGGTGCCACCAGCCCCCTTGGGTGGGCGCAGACCATCTTGGGTGACAAGTTGAGGGTCCCATGAGTCGGTTTTGGGTGCCATCGGACATCCTGGACGTCAGGATGGGGTTCCACCAACCATCTTGGGTGCCGTGACCCGTACTGGGTGCTGAGTTGGGGTGCAATGAGTTGTTTTTGGGTGCTGTGGTCCATCCTGGACGTCAGGATGGGGTTCCACCAACCATCTTGGGTGCCGTGACCCGTCCTGGGTGCTGAGTTGGGGTCCCATGAGTCGGTTTTGGGTGCTGTGGTCCATCCTGGATGTCAGGATGGGGTTCCACCAACCATCTTGGGTGCCGTGGTCCATCCTGGGTGCTGAGTTGGGGTGCAATGAGTTGTTTTTGGGTGCTGTGGTCCATCCTGGACGTCAGGATGGGGTTCCACCAACCATCTTGGGTGCCGTGACCCATCCCAGGTGCCACCTTGGGGTCCCAGGAGTCATTTTTGGGGTGCCACGAAGTCACTTTTGGATGCCAACCCGGGGGGGGGGGGGTCCCAGGAGTGAGTCCCTTTGGGTGCCGCCACCCCAACTTGGTGTCCCCCCCCCCATCAGTCATTTTTGGGGTCCCGTGAGTCATTTTTGGGGTCCGGGGGGGGGAATGCCGTGACCCACCTGGTGGCCCCGAGGTGGGGTGGGGGTCCCTGTGGGTGCCCCCCCCCCCCCCCCCTCAGCGGAGGCCGAGGGGCAGCAGGACCCCCAGCAGCAGCAGGAGGAGGTGGTGGTGGTGGCCACCACCAGTGGCCCGGTGGCCACCGCTGGGGACGCCGTGGGGTGGCAGCGGCCGGGGCCAGGTGAGGGGGGGTCCCGCGCTCCCCCCTTCTTCCTCCTCGGGGCAGGGTCCTTCCTCTTCCTCTTCCTCCTCCTCGGGGCGGGGGGTCCCGGTGGCCGGCGGGGGGTGGCTGAAGGTGGCCTCGGGGACGGTGGCCAGGATCCAGGGGGCGTGAGCGGCCGCCCGGGTGTAGACCCCGGGGCGCCCCGGGAGCCCACAGGCCTCCCCCCAACTCACCACCCCCCCCAGCAGCCAGCGGCCCCCCAGCCGGCAGGAGAGGGGGCCCCCCGAGTCGCCCTGCGGGGGGGGAGAACACGGGGGGGTCACAGGGGGGACCCCGAGTCTCCCTGAGGGGTGGGGGGACACGGGGGGGGGGTCACAGGGGGTCCCCAAGTCTCCCTGAGTGGGGGGGGACACACAGAGGGGGGACATGGGGACCCCCCGAGTCACCCTGAGGGGTGGGGGGACACAGGGGGGGGTCACAGGGGGGACCCCGAGTCTCCCTGGGGGGGGGGGGGGGGACACAGGGGGGACATGGGGACCCCCCGAGTCACCCTGAGGGGGGGACACAAGGGGTCGGGGGGGGATATGGGGGGACGGGGGTACCCCCCGAGTCACCCTGGGGGGGGACACACGGGGGGGTCACAGGGGGGACCCCGAGTCTCCCTGATGGGGGGGACACAGGGTGTCGGGGGGGACATGGGGTGTCAGGGGGTGGGGGGACATGGGGGGGGACCCTGTGGGGGGGACACGGGGTGTCGGGGGGGAGCAGGGGGGGATGAAGAAGGACCTCGGGGGACAAAGAGGGACATCGGGGGGGGGGTTGGGGAGGCGGGGGGGACACGATGGGACACAGGGGAGGATGAAGGGGGACCCGGGGGGGGGGGGGAGGTGACAGAGGTGACATTGGGACCATGGAAGAACCTGGAGGTGGGACAGAGGTGGCAGGAGGTGACAGGGGGTGACATTGGGACCAGGAGGGACCAAGAAGGACCTGAGGAACATGGGAGGACCTGGAGGTGGGACAGGGGAGGTGACACCAGGACCAGGAGGGACCTGAGGGACATGGAAGGACCTGGAGGTGGGACAGAGGTGACAGGGGCTGACACTGGGACCAGGAGGGACCAAGAAGGACCTGAGGAACATGGGAGGACCTGGAGGTGGGACAACAGGGGAGGTTACAGAGGTGACATTGGGACCAGGAAGGACCTGAGGAACATGGAAGGACCTGGAGGTGGGACAGAGGTGGCAGGAGGTGACAGGGGGTGACATTGGGACCAGGAGGGACCAAGAAGGACCTGAGGGACATGGAAGGACCTGAAGGTGGGACAGGGGAGGTGACAGAGGTGACACCATGACCACGGAGGACATGGAAGGACCTGAAGGTGGGACAGGGGAGGTGACAGAGGTGACATTGGGACCAGGAAGGACCTGAGGGACGTGGAAGGACCTGGAGGTGGGACAGGGGAGGTGACATTGGGACCAAGAAGGACCTGAGGAACATGGAAGGACCTGGAGGTGGGACAGAGGAGGTGACAGAGGTGGCAGGAGGTGACAGAGGTGACATTGGGACCAAGAAGGACCTGAGGAACATGGAAGGACCTGGAGGTGGGACAGAGGAGGTGACAGAGGTGGCAGGAGGTGACAGAGGTGACATTGGGACCAAGAAGGACCTGAGGAACATGGAAGGACCTGGAGGTGGGACAGAGGAGGTGACAGAGGTGGCAGGAGGTGACAGAGGTGACATTGGGACCAGGAAGGACCTGAGGAACATGGGAGGACCTGGAGGTGGGACAGGGGAGGTGACAGAGGTGACACCATGACCATGAGGGACATGGAAGGACCTGAAGGTGGGACAGAGGTGACAGGGGCTGACACTGGGACCAGGAGGGACCAAGAAGGACCTGAGGAACATGGGAGGACCTGGAGGTGGGACAGGGGAGGTGACATTGGGACCAAGAAGGACCTGAGGAACATGGGAAGACCTGAAGGTGGGACAGGGGAGGTGACACCAAGACCAGGAAGGACCTAAGGGACATGGAAGGACCTGGAGGTGGGAGAGGGGAGGTGACACCATGACCATGGGGGACACGGCAGGACCTGGAGGTGCCGGGGATGTCACCCACCTGGCAGGCGTCGCGCTGTCCCTGGGGGAGGCCGGCGCAGAGGGTGTCCCCTGCGGGTGTCCCCAGCCCGGCCGTGTCCCCCCCCCGGGCGTAGAGGCAGCGGCAGCGGCGCAGGCTCAGGAGGGGCAGCTCCAGCTGCTGCAGGGTCTTGGGGGGCGGCAGCGGACCTTGGGGGGGGGACACGAGTGTCACCAGCTGTCCCCAACCTCCAGAGATGCCACCAGACCTGGTGACAGGCGTCTCCAACCTTCGTAGATGCCACCAAACCTGGTGGAACCAGTGTCCCCAACCTCCAGAGATGCCCCCAGAGCCACCAAACCCGGTGACAAGCATCCCCAAGCTTCATAGATGCCACCAAACCTGGTGACAACAGTGTCCCCAACCTGTCCCCAAGCTCCATAGCTACTCTCGGTGCCACCAAACCCGATGACAAGTGTCCCCAAGCTCCAGAGACGTCTCCAGTGCCACCAGACCCGGTGACAAGCGTCCCCAAGCTTCATAGATGCTACCAGACCTGGTGACAACACTGTCCGCAACCTGTTCCCGAGCTCCGTAGCTACTCTTGGTGCCACCAAACCTGGTGACAAGTGTCCCCAAGCTTCATAGATGCCACCAAACCTGGTGACAAGTGTCCCCAAGCTTCATAGATGCCACCAGACCTGGTGGAACCAGTGTCCCCAACCTCTAGAGATGCCCCCAGAGCCACCAAACATGGTGACAAGCGTCTCCAAGCTTCATAGATGCCACCAAACCTGGTGACAAGTGTCCCCAAGCTTCATAGATGCCCCCAAATACCACCAAACCTGGTGACAAGCGTCTCCAAGCTTCATAGATGCCACCAAACCTGGTGACAACAGTGTCCCCAAGCTCTGTAGCTACTCTCGGTGCCACCAAACCCGGTGACAAGTGTCCCCAAGCTTCATAGATGCCACCGGACCTGGTGGAACCAGTGTCCCCAACCTCTAGAGATGCCCCCAGAGCCACCAAACATGGTGACAAGCGTCTCCAAGCTTCATAGATGCCACCAAACCTGGTGACAACAGTGTCCCCAAGCTCCGTAGCTACTCTTGGTGCTACCAAACCCAGTGACAAGTGTCCCCAAGCTTCATAGATGCCACCAAACCTGGTGACAAGTGTCCCCAAGCTTCATAGATGCCACTGGACCTGGTGGAACCAGTGTCCCCAACCTCTAGAGATGCCCCCAGAGCCACCAAACCTGGTGACAAGTTTCCCCAACCACCCCCCCCAGTGCCACCACTGTCCCCCTCCACCCCCCCGTGTCCCCCCCCCCGCCCCGCTTTGGGGGTGTCACTGACCGGCAGTGCGGATGTCCCCCCACCCGGTGAGGGTGCAGTTGGTGCCGGGGGGGAAGCGGACGGAGGGGGCGGGCAGGCAGATGGGGCGCACCAGGCGGCTGAGGGTGGCGGGGGGGTCCAGCCGGGCCAGCGCCAGGTCCCCGGCCACGTCCTGGGGCCCCCCCTCGGTGACGTCATCGTCGCGATAGGCCGGGTGGCGGGTGACGGCGGCCACGCGCCGCACCTGGGCCTCGGGGGGGGGGGACAGGAGCTGCAGGGCCCCCAGCGTCACCCGGTATTCGGAGAGGGGGTTCTCCCTGGGGGGGACATTGAGGGGGGGGGCTCAGACAGTGGGGACACCCCCCTGGGGGTTTTGGGGGGGGTTATTGGGGTCCTGGGGGGGAGGGTATTGGGGTCCCAGAGGGGCTTGGGGGGATGTTGTGGAGAATTTGGGGGTGTAGGAGGCTCTTTGGGGGTGTAGGAGGGGGGGGCTCAGACAATGGAGAACCCCCCCCTGGGGACTCCAAGGAGAGGGAGTGGGGTATTTTGGGGTGCCAGGAGGCTATTTGGGTGTATGCAGAGATATTTGGGGTCCCAGGGGGGTGTCTGGGGTCCCTGGGGGTGTTTGGGGTCCCAGGGGTATATTTTGGGGTCCCAGGGAGTAGGTTGGGGTCCCAGGAGGGTGTTTGGGGTCCCTGGGGGATATTTCGGAGTCCCAGGGGTATATTTGGGGTCCCAGGGGTATATTTTGGGGTCCCAGGGGGGTATTTCGGAGTCCCAGGGGTATATTTTGGGGTCCCAGGGAATTATTTGGGGTCCCTGGGGTATATTTCGGGGTCCCAGGGGCTAGTTAGGGGTCCCTGGGAGGTGTTTGGGGTCCTAGGGGTATATTTTGGGGTCCCAGGGGGTAGTTAGGGGTCCCTGGGGGTGTTTGGGGTCCCAGGGGTATATTTTGGGGTCCCTGGGGGTAGTTAGGGGTTCCTGGGGGGTATTTCGGAGTCCCAGGGGTATATTTGGGGTCCCAGGGGTATATTTCGGGGTCCCACGGGGTAGTTAGGGGTCCCCAGGGGTATATTTGGGGTCCCAGGGGTATATTTTGGGGTCCCTGGGGGTGTTTGGGGGGGGTACTCACGGGGGGAAGCAGTGTGCGGCCGACAGGACCCAGGCGGGGGCGATGAGGGACCCCCCGCAGACGTGGCGCCCCCGGAAGGCGACGCTGACCTGCCAGGGCCACTGCCCGGCCTGCGCCCCCCCGCCCCCCACCACCCGCTGCTGCACGGGGGTCCCGCACGGCACTGGGGGGGGGGAGAAAGGGGGGGGGGTGTCAGGGAACCGCCCCCCCCGGCCACTGGAAACCCCAGCACCCCCCCAGCACAGGGACCTGGGACCTGGGACCCTCCCCCGCCCCCCCCAAAACCATGGGGACCCCCTCCCTCCAAATCCCCCCTCCCAAACCATGGGATCCCCCCTCCAAGGGACACCAGCACCCAGGACCCCCCCCCCAAACCATGGAGACCCCCTAATCCCCCCCCCCCAAACCCATGGGGACCCCCCCTACATGGCACCTCAGTACCCAGGACCCCCCCCCAAACCATGGGGACCCACCCAATTCCCCCCCCTCCATGGGACCCCAGGACCCCCCAAAACTATGGAGACCCCCCATTTCCCCCCTCCATGGGGACCCCGGGACCCCCCAAACAATGGGGGGTCCCCCCAAACGCTGGGGATCCCCCCCAAATTCCCCCCCTCCATGGACATCCCGGGACCTGGGACCCCACAAACCACGGGGACGCCCCCCCCCCATTTTCCCCCTCCATGGGGACCCCGGGACCCCCCAAACCACACGCCCCCCACCCCCCCATTTCCCCTCTCCATGGGACCCTGGTACCTGGGACCCCCCAAACCCCAGGGACCCCCCCATTTCCCCTTTCCATGGGGACCCCGGGACCCCCTAAACCATGGGGATCCCCCCCAATTCCCCCCCTCCATGGGGACCCCGGACCCGGGACCCCTCAAACCACGCAGACCCCCCCATTTCCCCCCTCCATGGGGACACCGGGACCCCCCAAACCACAGGGACACCCCCTCCCCGGGTGGCAGCACCCCCAGGGGACGCCATGCCATCCCCCCCGCACCCTTCACCTGACTCATCTGCTGCCACCGACCCCCGGTGACCTGTTGGGGGGGGGACACACACAAACACACCCCCACTGACGTCAGAGCCACCTCGGGGACACGGCGGGGGGGGGACGGGACGGGACACCCCGGCATCCGGGAGGGGACCCGGGCATCCGGGGCCACCGCCCCCGCCGCGGGGCCAAGGCCCAGCCGGAAAAACCTGCCCCGAGGAATGTGTCCCGCGGGGACGGGACGGGACGTGTGACACCCCCCTCCCCGTGTCACCTCCGCTCCCCACACCCCCCCCCGGGGCACCTCCTGACCCCCCCACACCCCCCCCCGTGTCACCTCCTGACCCCCCCCCCCCGTGTCCCCCATATCCTCCTAGACCCCCCCGTGTCACCTCCTGACCCCCCCACACCCCACCGTGTCCCCCATATCCTCCTAGACCCCCCCTATATCCTCCTAGACCCCCCCGTCACTTCCTGATCCCCCCATGTCCAATACCCTCCTAGACCCCCCCCGTGTCACCTCCTGACCCCCTCACCCCCCCCGTATCCCCCATATCCTCCTAGACCCCCCCCGTGTCACCTCCTGACCCCCCCCCACCCTCCCTGTGTCACCCATATCCGCCTAGACCCCCCCGTGTCATCTCACCCCCCCGTGTCACCTCCTGACCCCCCCACACACCCCCGTGTCCCCCATACCCTCCTAGACACCCCCCCCATGTCCCCTCAACACCCCTCTCTGTCCCCTCACGTCCCCCCAAATGAGCCCCCTCAGATCCCCCCTGTGCCCCCCCCGTCACCTCACGCCCCCCTTATGTCCCATCACGACCCCCTCACGCCTCCCTGTCCCCTCAGCAGCCCCCCCCACATCCCCTCAGACCCCTCCTGTCCCCTCACAAATCCTCTCAGACCCCCCCCGTACCCTGAGAACCCGTTCCCTCACGAATCGTCCCCTCAGACCCCCCCTGTCCCCTCAGACCCCCCCTTGTCCCCTCACGAATCCCTCAGACCCCCCTGTCCCCTCAGACCCCCCCGTCCCCTCACGAATCCCTTCAGACCCCCCTGTCCCCTCGGACCCCCCCATACCCTGAGACCCCCCCCTTGTCCCCTCACGAATCCCCTCAGACCCCCCTGTCCCCTCAGACCCCCATGTCCCCTCACGAATCCCTCAGGATGTCCCCTCAGACCCCCCCTGTCCCCTGAGACCTCCCCTGTCCCCTCACGAATCCCCTCAGACCCCCCCTGTCCCCTCAGACCCCCCCTGTCCCCTCACGAATCCCTTCAGACCCCCCTGTCCCCTCACGAATCCTCTCAGGATGTCCCCTCAGACCCCCCCTGTCCCCTGAGACCTCCCCTGTCCCCTCACGAATCTTCTCAGACCCCCCTGTCCCCTCACGAATCCCCTCAGACCCCCCTGTCCCTCACGAATCTTCTCAGACCCCCCCCTGTCCCCTCAGACCCCCCTGTTCCCTCACAAATCCCTTCAGACCGCCATGTCCCCTCACGAATCCCCTCAGGATGTCCCTTCAGAACCCTTGTCCCCTCATGAATCCCTTCAGACCCCCATGGCCCCTCACGAATCCCCTCAGGCCCCCTCCTGTCCTCTCAGACCCCCCCGGCCCCTCATGAATCCTCTCAGACCCCCACCCTTCCCCTCACGAATCCCCTCAGGTCCCCCGGATCCCCTCAGACCCCCCCCCCCCGGCCCTCCACGTCCCCTCACGATTCCCTGCCCCCCCCCGATTCCCCTCACACCCCCCCACACGTCCCCCACTCACCCCCCGGCGCCCCCAGGGCGGCCACCAGCAGGGCCAGCACCAGCCGCGGCCCCATGGCGCTCTGAGGGCCCCGCGCCTCGACCGCCTGCC
>NW_027414776.1:0-98975 GCF_964106895.1 Numenius arquata
GTTCCGTAAGGATCCATAGGGTTCCGTAGAGCTTCGTAGGTTCCCTAGAGGCCTCTGGAGTACCGCAGGAGCCAGTAGTGTTCCGTAGGGTCCTCTAGGGTTGAGTAAGTGCCCGCAGGAGTCTGTAGGAATCCGTGGGATTCTGTAAGGTTCTGGAGGGTTCTGCAGGGTTCCGTAGGGGCCCGTAGAGTTCCGTAGTGGCTGGTAAAGTTCCCTAGGGCCCTGTACCGTTCCGTAACTGCCTGCAAGGGTCTTTAGGCTTCCGTAGGGGCTGGTAGGGTTCCATAAAGTTCCGTGGGTTCCTGCAGAGTTCTGCAAGTGCCCGCAAGGGCCTGTAGGGGCCCACAGTGTTTCTGTCAGGTTCCGTAGAGTTCCGTAGGGGCCATATTTTTCTGTAGTGGCTGGTAGTATTCTGTAGGGGTCTGTAGGGTTCCGTAGGTGCCTGCAGCGTTCTGTAGGAGCCCATAGGGTTTTAGTGAGGTTCCGTTGTGTTGCTAAGGGTCTTGTAGAGTGCTGTCGGGTCCTGGAGTATTCTGTAGGGTTCCAGAGGGCCTCGTAGGGTTCCATCGAAATCTATAGGGTTCCCTAGGGGCCCGTAGAGTCCCGTAGATTTCCGTAGGGGCCTGTAGGGTTGTGTAAGTGCCCGCAGGGGTTGGTAGGAGCTTGTAGGGTGCCATATGTTTCCGGAGGGTTGTGTAGGGTTCCGTAGGGGCCTGTGGTGTTCCCTAGGGGCCTGTAGAGTCTCGTACAGTTCCGTAGGGTCCTGTAGGTTTCCATAAGGGCCCGCAAAGGTCTGAAGGGGCCCGTACTGTTCCGTAAGGATCCATAGGGTTCCGTAGAGCTTCGTAGGTTCCCTAGAGGCCTCTGGAGTACCGCAGGAGCCAGTAGTGTTCCGTAGGGTCCTCTAGGGTTGAGTAAGTGCCCGCAGGAGTCTGTAGGAATCCGTGGGATTCTGTAAGGTTCTGGAGGGTTCTGCCGGGTTCCGTAGGGGCCCGTAGAGTTCCGTAGTGGCTGGTAAAGTTCCCTAGGGCCCTGTACCGTTCCGTAACTGCCTGCAAGGGTCTTTAGGCTTCCGTAGGGGCTGGTAGGGTTCCATAAAGTTCCGTGGGTTCCTGCAGAGTTCTGCAAGTGCCCGCAAGGGCCTGTAGGGGCCCACAGTGTTTCTGTCAGGTTCCGTAGACTTCCGTAGGGGCCATATTTTTCTGTAGTGGCTGGTAGTATTCTGTAGGGTTCTGTAGGGTTCCGTAGGCGCCTGCAGCATTCTGTAGGAGCCCATAGGGTTTTAGTGAGGTTCTGTGTTGTTGCTAAGGGTCTTGTAGAGTGCTGTCGGGTCCTGGAGTATTCTGTAGGGTTCCAGAGGGCCTCGTAGGGTTCCATCGAAATCTATAGGGTTCCCTAGGGGCCCATAGAGTCCCGTAGATTTCCGTAGGGACCTGTAGGGTTGTGTAAGTGCCCGCAGAAGTCTGTAGGAGTCTGTGGGATTCTGTAAGGTTCCGGAGGGTTCTGCAGGGTTCCGTAGGGACCCGTAGAGTTCCGTAGTGGCTGGTAAAGTTCCGTAGGGCCCTGTGGGGTTCTGTATGGACCTGTAGGGTTCCGTAGGGGCCTGCAGGGTTCCGTAAGTGCCCGCAGGTGTCTGTAGGGTTCCGTAGGCACCTGCAGTGTTCTGTAGGAGCCCATAGGGTTTTAGTGAGGTTCCGTTGTGTTGCTAAGGGTCTTGTAGAGTGCTGTCGGGTCCTGGAGTATTCCGTAGGGTTCCAGAGGGCCTCGTAGGGTTCCATCGAAATCTATAGGGTTCCCTAGGGGCCCATAGAGTCCCGTAGATTTCCGTAGGGACCTGTAGGGTTGTGTAAGTGCCCGCAGAAGTCTGTAGGAGTCTGTGGGATTCTGTAAGGTTCCGGAGGGTTCTGCAGGGTTCCGTAGGGACCCGTAGAGTTCCGTAGTGGCTGGTAAAGTTTCGTAGGGCCCTGTGGGGTTCTGTATGGACCTGTAGGGTTCCGTAGGGGCCTGCAGGGTTCCGTAAGTGCCCGCAGGTGTCTGTAGGGTTCCGTAGGGGTCTGTAGGGTTCCGTAGGCACCTGCAGTGTTCTGTAGGAGCCCATAGGGTTTTAGTGAGGTTCCGTTGTGTTGCTAAGGGTCTTGTAGAGTGCTGTCGGGTCCTGGAGTATTCTGTAGGGTTCCAGAGGGCCTGGTAGGGTTCCGTCGAAATCTGAAGGGTTCCGTAGGGGCCCGTAGAGTCCCGTAGATTTCCGTAGGGGCCTGTAGGGTTGTGTAAGTGCCCGCAAGGGGTTGGTAGGAGCTTGTAGGGTGCCATATGTTTCCGGAGGGTTGTGTAGGGTTCCGTAGGGGCCTGTGGTGTTCCCTAGGGGCCTGTAGAGTCTCGTACAGTTCCGTAGGGTCCTGTAGGTTTCCATAAGCGCCCGCAGAGGTCTGAAGGGGCCCGTACTGTTCCGTAAGGATCCATAGGGTTCCGTAGAGCTTTGTAGGTTCCCTAGAGGCCTCTGGAGTACCGCAGGAGCCAGTAGTGTTCCGTAGGGTCCTCTAGGGTTGAGTAAGTGCCCGCAGGAGTCTGTAGGAATCCGTGGGATTCTGTAAGGTTCTGGAGGGTTCTGCAGGGTTCCCTAGGGGCCCTTAGAGTTCCGTAGTGGCTGGTAAATTTCCCTAGGGCCCTGTACCGTTCCGTAACTGCCTGCAAGGGTCTTTAGGCTTCCGTAGGGGCTGGTAGGGTTCCATAAAGTTCCGTGGGTTCCTGCAGAGTTCTGCAAGTGCCCGCAAGGGCCTGTAGGGGCCCACAGTGTTTCTGCCAGGTTCCGTAGAGTTCCGTAGGGGCCATATTTTTCTGTAGTGGCTGGTAGTATTCTGTAGGGGTCTGTAGGGTTCCGTAGGCGCCTGCAGCGTTCTGTAGGAGCCCATAGGGTTTTAGTGAGGTTCTGTTGTGTTGCTAAGGGTCTTGTAGAGTGCTGTCGGGTCCTGGAGTATTCTGTAGGGTTCCAGAGAGCCTCGTAGGGTTCCATCGAAATCTATAGGGTTCCCTAGGGGCCCATAGAGTCCCGTAGATTTCCGTAGGGACCTGTAGGGTTGTGTAAGTGCCCGCAGAAGTCTGTAGGAGTCTGTGGGATTCTGTAAGGTTCCGGAGGGTTCTGCAGGGTTCCGTAGGGACCCGTAGAGTTCCGTAGTGGCTGGTAAAGTTCCGTAGGGCCCTGTGGGGTTCTGTATGGACCTGTAGGGTTCCGTAGGGGCCTGCAGTGTTCTGTAAGTGCCCGTAGGTGTCTGTACGGGTCTGTAGGGTTCCGTAGGCACCTGCAGTATTCTGTAGGAGCCTATAGGGTTTTAGTGAGGTTCCGTTGTGTTGCTAAGGGTCTTGTAGAGTGCTGTCGGGTCCTGGAGTATTCTGTAGGGTTCCAGAGGGCCTTGTAGGGTTCCGTCGAAATCTGAAGGGTTCCCTAGGGGCCCGTAGAGTCCCGTAGATTTCCGTAGGGGCCTGTAGGGTTGTGTAAGTGCCCGCAGGGGTTGGTAGGAGCTTGTAGGGTGCCATATGTTTCCGGAGGGTTGTGTAGGGTTCCGTAGGGGCCTGTGGTGTTCCCTAGGGGCCTGTAGAGTCTCGTACAGTTCCGTAGGGTCCTGTAGGTTTCCATAAGCACCCGCAGAGGTCTGAAGGGGCCCGTACTGTTCCGTAAGGATCCATAGGGTTCCGTAGAGCTTCGTAGGTTCCCTAGAGGCCTCTGGAGTACCGCAGGAGCCAGTAGTGTTCTGTAGGGGCCCGTAGGGTTCCTTCCATAGGAGCTGGCAGTGTTCCGTAGGGTCCTCTAGGGTTGAGTAAGTGCCCGCAGGAGTCTGTAGGAATCCGTGGGATTCTGTAAGGTTCTGGAGGGTTCTGCCGGGTTCCGTAGAGGCCCGTAGAGTTCCATAGTGGCTGGTAAAGTTCCCTAGGGCCCTGTACTGTTCCGTAACTGCCTGCAAGGGTCTTTAGGCTTCCGTAGGGGCTGGTAGGGTTCCATAAAGTTCCGTGGGTTCCTGCAGAGTTCTGCAAGTGCCCGCAAGGGCCTGTAGGGGCCCACAGTGTTTCTGTCAGGTTCCGTAGAGTTCCGTAGGGGCCATATTTTTCTGTAGTGGCTGGTAGTATTCTGTAGGGGTCTGTAGGGTTCCGTAGGCGCCTGCAGCGTTCTGTAGGAGCCCATAGGGTTTTAGTGAGGTTCCGTTGTGTTGCTAAGGGTCTTGTAGAGTGCTGTCAGGTCCTGGAGTATTCTGTAGGGTTCCAGAGGGGCTGGTAGGGTTCCGTCGAAATCTGAAGGGTTCCCTAGGGGCCCGTAGAGTCCCGTAGATTTCCGTAGGGGCCTGTAGGGTTGTGTAAGTGCCCGCAGGGGTTGGTAGGAGCTTGTAGGGTGCCATATGTTTCCGGAGGGTTGTGTAGGGTTCCGTAGGGGCCTGTGGTGTTCCCTAGGGGCCTGTAGAGTCTCGTACAGTTCCGTAGGGTCCTGTAGGTTTCCATAAGCGCCCGCAGAGTTCTGAAGGGGCCCGTACTGTTCCGTAAGGATCCATAGGGTTCCGTAGAGCTTCGTAGGTTCCCTAGAGGCCTCTGGAGTACCGCAGGAGCCAGTAGTGTTCCGTAGGGTCCTCTAGGGTTGAGTAAGTGCCCGCAGGAGTCTGTAGGAATCCGTGGGATTCTGTAAGATTCCAGAGGGTTCTGCAGGGTTCCGTAGGGGCCCATAGAGTTCCGTAGTGGCTGGTAAAGTTCCCTAGGGCCCTGTACCGTTCCGTAACTGCCTGCAAGGGTCTTTAGGCTTCCGTAGGGGCTGGTAGGGTTCCATAAAGTTCCGTGGGTTCCTGCAGAGTTCTGCAAGTGCCCGCAAGGGCCTGTAGGGGCCCACAGTGTTTCTGCCAGGTTCCGTAGAGTTCCGTAGGGGCCATATTTTTCTGTAGTGGCTGGTAGTATTCTGTAGGGGTCTGTAGGGTTCCGTAGGCGCCTGCAGCGTTCTGTAGGAGCCCATAGGGTTTTAGTGAGGTTCCGTTGTGTTGCTAAGGGTCTTGTAGAGTGCTGTCGGGTCCTGGAGTATTCTGTAGGGTTCCAGAGGGCCTCGTAGGGTTCCATCGAAATCTATAGGGTACCCTAGGGGCCCATAGAGTCCCGTAGATTTCCGTAGGGACCTGTAGGGTTGTGTAAGTGCCCGCAGAAGTCTGTAGGAGTCTGTGGGATTCTGTAAGGTTGCGGAGGGTTCTGCAGGGTTCCGTAGGGCCCCGTAGAGTTCCGTAGTGGCTGGTAAAGTTCCGTAGGGCCCTGTGGGGTTCTGTATGGACCTGTAGGGTTCCGTAGGGGCCTGCAGGGTTCCGTAAGTGCCCGCAGGTGTCTGTAGGGTTCCGTAGGCACCTGCAGTGTTCTGTAGGAGCCCATAGGGTTTTAGTGAGGTTCCGTTGTGTTGCTAAGGGTCTTGTAGAGTGCTGTCGGGTCCTGGAGTATTCCGTAGGGTTCCAGAGGGCCTCGTAGGGTTCCATCGAAATCTATAGGGTTCCCTAGGGGCCCATAGAGTCCCGTAGATTTCCGTAGGGACCTGTAGGGTTGTGTAAGTGCCCGCAGAAGTCTGTAGGAGTCTGTGGGATTCTGTAAGGTTCCGGAGGGTTCTGCAGGGTTCCGTAGGGACCCGTAGAGTTCCGTAGTGGCTGGTAAAGTTTCGTAGGGCCCTGTGGGGTTCTGTATGGACCTGTAGGGTTCCGTAGGGGCCTGCAGGGTTCCGTAAGTGCCCGCAGGTGTCTGTAGGGTTCCGTAGGGGTCTGTAGGGTTCCGTAGGCACCTGCAGTGTTCTGTAGGAGCCCATAGGGTTTTAGTGAGGTTCCGTTGTGTTGCTAAGGGTCTTGTAGAGTGCTGTCGGGTCCTGGAGTATTCTGTAGGGTTCCAGAGGGCCTGGTAGGGTTCCGTCGAAATCTGAAGGGTTCCGTAGGGGCCCGTAGAGTCCCGTAGATTTCCGTAGGGGCCTGTAGGGTTGTGTAAGTGCCCGCAAGGGGTTGGTAGGAGCTTGTAGGGTGCCATATGTTTCCGGAGGGTTGTGTAGGGTTCCGTAGGGGCCTGTGGTGTTCCCTAGGGGCCTGTAGAGTCTCGTACAGTTCCGTAGGGTCCTGTAGGTTTCCATAAGCGCCCGCAGAGGTCTGAAGGGGCCCGTACTGTTCCGTAAGGATCCATAGGGTTCCGTAGAGCTTTGTAGGTTCCCTAGAGGCCTCTGGAGTACCGCAGGAGCCAGTAGTGTTCCGTAGGGTCCTCTAGGGTTGAGTAAGTGCCCGCAGGAGTCTGTAGGAATCCGTGGGATTCTGTAAGGTTCTGGAGGGTTCTGCAGGGTTCCCTAGGGGCCCTTAGAGTTCCGTAGTGGCTGGTAAATTTCCCTAGGGCCCTGTACCGTTCCGTAACTGCCTGCAAGGGTCTTTAGGCTTCCGTAGGGGCTGGTAGGGTTCCATAAAGTTCCGTGGGTTCCTGCAGAGTTCTGCAAGTGCCCGCAAGGGCCTGTAGGGGCCCACAGTGTTTCTGCCAGGTTCCGTAGAGTTCCGTAGGGGCCATATTTTTCTGTAGTGGCTGGTAGTATTCTGTAGGGGTCTGTAGGGTTCCGTAGGCGCCTGCAGCGTTCTGTAGGAGCCCATAGGGTTTTAGTGAGGTTCTGTTGTGTTGCTAAGGGTCTTGTAGAGTGCTGTCGGGTCCTGGAGTATTCTGTAGGGTTCCAGAGAGCCTCGTAGGGTTCCATCGAAATCTATAGGGTTCCCTAGGGGCCCATAGAGTCCCGTAGATTTCCGTAGGGACCTGTAGGGTTGTGTAAGTGCCCGCAGAAGTCTGTAGGAGTCTGTGGGATTCTGTAAGGTTCCGGAGGGTTCTGCAGGGTTCCGTAGGGACCCGTAGAGTTCCGTAGTGGCTGGTAAAGTTCCGTAGGGCCCTGTGGGGTTCTGTATGGACCTGTAGGGTTCCGTAGGGGCCTGCAGTGTTCTGTAAGTGCCCGTAGGTGTCTGTACGGGTCTGTAGGGTTCCGTAGGCACCTGCAGTATTCTGTAGGAGCCTATAGGGTTTTAGTGAGGTTCCGTTGTGTTGCTAAGGGTCTTGTAGAGTGCTGTCGGGTCCTGGAGTATTCTGTAGGGTTCCAGAGGGCCTTGTAGGGTTCCGTCGAAATCTGAAGGGTTCCCTAGGGGCCCGTAGAGTCCCGTAGATTTCCGTAGGGGCCTGTAGGGTTGTGTAAGTGCCCGCAGGGGTTGGTAGGAGCTTGTAGGGTGCCATATGTTTCCGGAGGGTTGTGTAGGGTTCCGTAGGGGCCTGTGGTGTTCCCTAGGGGCCTGTAGAGTCTCGTACAGTTCCGTAGGGTCCTGTAGGTTTCCATAAGCACCCGCAGAGGTCTGAAGGGGCCCGTACTGTTCCGTAAGGATCCATAGGGTTCCGTAGAGCTTCGTAGGTTCCCTAGAGGCCTCTGGAGTACCGCAGGAGCCAGTAGTGTTCTGTAGGGGCCCGTAGGGTTCCTTCCATAGGAGCTGGCAGTGTTCCGTAGGGTCCTCTAGGGTTGAGTAAGTGCCCGCAGGAGTCTGTAGGAATCCGTGGGATTCTGTAAGGTTCTGGAGGGTTCTGCCGGGTTCCGTAGAGGCCCGTAGAGTTCCATAGTGGCTGGTAAAGTTCCCTAGGGCCCTGTACTGTTCCGTAACTGCCTGCAAGGGTCTTTAGGCTTCCGTAGGGGCTGGTAGGGTTCCATAAAGTTCCGTGGGTTCCTGCAGAGTTCTGCAAGTGCCCGCAAGGGCCTGTAGGGGCCCACAGTGTTTCTGTCAGGTTCCGTAGAGTTCCGTAGGGGCCATATTTTTCTGTAGTGGCTGGTAGTATTCTGTAGGGGTCTGTAGGGTTCCGTAGGCGCCTGCAGCGTTCTGTAGGAGCCCATAGGGTTTTAGTGAGGTTCCGTTGTGTTGCTAAGGGTCTTGTAGAGTGCTGTCAGGTCCTGGAGTATTCTGTAGGGTTCCAGAGGGGCTGGTAGGGTTCCGTCGAAATCTGAAGGGTTCCCTAGGGGCCCGTAGAGTCCCGTAGATTTCCGTAGGGGCCTGTAGGGTTGTGTAAGTGCCCGCAGGGGTTGGTAGGAGCTTGTAGGGTGCCATATGTTTCCGGAGGGTTGTGTAGGGTTCCGTAGGGGCCTGTGGTGTTCCCTAGGGGCCTGTAGAGTCTCGTACAGTTCCGTAGGGTCCTGTAGGTTTCCATAAGCGCCCGCAGAGTTCTGAAGGGGCCCGTACTGTTCCGTAAGGATCCATAGGGTTCCGTAGAGCTTCGTAGGTTCCCTAGAGGCCTCTGGAGTACCGCAGGAGCCAGTAGTGTTCCGTAGGGTCCTCTAGGGTTGAGTAAGTGCCCGCAGGAGTCTGTAGGAATCCGTGGGATTCTGTAAGATTCCAGAGGGTTCTGCAGGGTTCCGTAGGGGCCCATAGAGTTCCGTAGTGGCTGGTAAAGTTCCCTAGGGCCCTGTACCGTTCCGTAACTGCCTGCAAGGGTCTTTAGGCTTCCGTAGGGGCTGGTAGGGTTCCATAAAGTTCCGTGGGTTCCTGCAGAGTTCTGCAAGTGCCCGCAAGGGCCTGTAGGGGCCCACAGTGTTTCTGCCAGGTTCCGTAGAGTTCCGTAGGGGCCATATTTTTCTGTAGTGGCTGGTAGTATTCTGTAGGGGTCTGTAGGGTTCCGTAGGCGCCTGCAGCGTTCTGTAGGAGCCCATAGGGTTTTAGTGAGGTTCCGTTGTGTTGCTAAGGGTCTTGTAGAGTGCTGTCGGGTCCTGGAGTATTCTGTAGGGTTCCAGAGGGCCTCGTAGGGTTCCATCGAAATCTATAGGGTACCCTAGGGGCCCATAGAGTCCCGTAGATTTCCGTAGGGACCTGTAGGGTTGTGTAAGTGCCCGCAGAAGTCTGTAGGAGTCTGTGGGATTCTGTAAGGTTGCGGAGGGTTCTGCAGGGTTCCGTAGGGCCCCGTAGAGTTCCGTAGTGGCTGGTAAAGTTCCGTAGGGCCCTGTGGGGTTCTGTATGGACCTGTAGGGTTCCGTAGGGGCCTGCAGGGTTCCGTAAGTGCCCGCAGGTGTCTGTAGGGTTCCGTAGGGGTCTGTAGGGTTCCGTAGGCACCTACAGTGTTCTGTAGGAGCCCATAGGGTTTTAGTGAGGTTCCGTTGTGTTGCTAAGGGTCTTGTAGAGTGCTGTCGGGTCCTGGAGTATTCTGTAGGGTTCCAGAGGGCCTCGTAGGGTTCCATCGAAATCTATAGGGTTCCCTAGGGGCCCATAGAGTCCCGTAGATTTCCGTAGGGACCTGTAGGGTTGTGTAAGTGCCCGCAGAAGTCTGTAGGAGTCTGTGGGATTCTGTAAGGTTCCGGAGGGTTCTGCAGGGTTCCGTAGGGACCCGTAGAGTTCCGTAGTGGCTGGTAAAGTTCCGTAGGGCCCTGTGGGGTTCTGTATGGACCTGTAGGGTTCCGTAGGGGCCTGCAGGGTTCCGTAAGTGCCCGCAGGTGTCTGTAGGGTTCCGTAGGGGTCTGTAGGGTTCCGTAGGCACCTGCAGTGTTCTGTAGGAGCCCATAGGGTTTTAGTGAGGTTCCGTTGTGTTGCTAAGGGTCTTGTAGAGTGCTGTCGGGTCCTGGAGTATTCTGTAGGGTTCCAGAGGGCCTTGTAGGGTTCCGTCGAAATCTGAAGGGTTCCCTAGGGGCCCGTAGAGTCCCGTAGATTTCCGTAGGGGCCTGTAGGGTTGTGTAAGTGCCCGCAGGGGTTGGTAGGAGCTTGTAGGGTGCCATATGTTTCCGGAGGGTTGTGTAGGGTTCCGTAGGGGCCTGTGGTGTTCCCTAGGGGCCTGTAGAGTCTCGTACAGTTCCGTAGGGTCCTGTAGGTTTCCATAAGCGCCCGCAGAGGTCTGAAGGGGCCCGTACTGTTCCGTAAGGATCCATAGGGTTCCGTAGAGCTTCGTAGGTTCCCTAGAGGCCTCTGGAGTACCGCAGGAGCCAGTAGTGTTCCGTAGGGTCCTCTAGGGTTGAGTAAGTGCCCGCAGGAGTCTGTAGGAATCCGTGGGATTCTGTAAGGTTCTGGAGGGTTCTGCAGGGTTCCGTAGGGGCCCGTAGAGTTCCGTAGTGGCTGGTAAAGTTCCCTAGGGCCCTGTACCGTTCCGTAACTGCCTGCAAGGGTCTTTAGGCTTCCGTAGGGGCTGGTAGGGTTCCATAAAGTTCCGTGGGTTCCTGCAGAGTTCTGCAAGTGCCCGCAAGGGCCTGTAGGGGCCCACAGTGTTTCTGTCAGGTTCCGTAGAGTTCCGTAGGGGCCATATTTTTCTGTAGTGGCTGGTAGTATTCTGTAGGGGTCTGTAGGGTTCCGTAGGTGCCTGCAGCGTTCTGTAGGAGCCCATAGGGTTTTAGTGAGGTTCCGTTGTGTTGCTAAGGGTCTTGTAGAGTGCTGTCGGGTCCTGGAGTATTCTGTAGGGTTCCAGAGGGCCTCGTAGGGTTCCATCGAAATCTATAGGGTTCCCTAGGGGCCCGTAGAGTCCCGTAGATTTCCGTAGGGGCCTGTAGGGTTGTGTAAGTGCCCGCAGGGGTTGGTAGGAGCTTGTAGGGTGCCATATGTTTCCGGAGGGTTGTGTAGGGTTCCGTAGGGGCCTGTGGTGTTCCCTAGGGGCCTGTAGAGTCTCGTACAGTTCCGTAGGGTCCTGTAGGTTTCCATAAGGGCCCGCAAAGGTCTGAAGGGGCCCGTACTGTTCCGTAAGGATCCATAGGGTTCCGTAGAGCTTCGTAGGTTCCCTAGAGGCCTCTGGAGTACCGCAGGAGCCAGTAGTGTTCCGTAGGGTCCTCTAGGGTTGAGTAAGTGCCCGCAGGAGTCTGTAGGAATCCGTGGGATTCTGTAAGGTTCTGGAGGGTTCTGCCGGGTTCCGTAGGGGCCCGTAGAGTTCCGTAGTGGCTGGTAAAGTTCCCTAGGGCCCTGTACCGTTCCGTAACTGCCTGCAAGGGTCTTTAGGCTTCCGTAGGGGCTGGTAGGGTTCCATAAAGTTCCGTGGGTTCCTGCAGAGTTCTGCAAGTGCCCGCAAGGGCCTGTAGGGGCCCACAGTGTTTCTGTCAGGTTCCGTAGACTTCCGTAGGGGCCATATTTTTCTGTAGTGGCTGGTAGTATTCTGTAGGGTTCTGTAGGGTTCCGTAGGCGCCTGCAGCGTTCTGTAGGAGCCCATAGGGTTTTAGTGAGGTTCTGTGTTGTTGCTAAGGGTCTTGTAGAGTGCTGTCGGGTCCTGGAGTATTCTGTAGGGTTCCAGAGGGCCTCGTAGGGTTCCATCGAAATCTATAGGGTTCCCTAGGGGCCCATAGAGTCCCGTAGATTTCCGTAGGGACCTGTAGGGTTGTGTAAGTGCCCGCAGAAGTCTGTAGGAGTCTGTGGGATTCTGTAAGGTTCCGGAGGGTTCTGCAGGGTTCCGTAGGGACCCGTAGAGTTCCGTAGTGGCTGGTAAAGTTCCGTAGGGCCCTGTGGGGTTCTGTATGGACCTGTAGGGTTCCGTAGGGGCCTGCAGGGTTCCGTAAGTGCCCGCAGGTGTCTGTAGGGTTCCGTAGGCACCTGCAGTGTTCTGTAGGAGCCCATAGGGTTTTAGTGAGGTTCCGTTGTGTTGCTAAGGGTCTTGTAGAGTGCTGTCGGGTCCTGGAGTATTCTGTAGGGTTCCAGAGGGCCTCGTAGGGTTCCGTCGAAATCTATAGGGTTCCCTAGGGGCCCATAGAGTCCCGTAGATTTCCGTAGGGACCTGTAGGGTTGTGTAAGTGCCCGCAGAAGTCTGTAGGAGTCTGTGGGATTCTGTAAGGTTCCGGAGGGTTCTGCAGGGTTCCGTAGGGACCCGTAGAGTTCCGTAGTGGCTGGTAAAGTTCCGTAGGGCCCTGTGGGGTTCTGTATGGACCTGTAGGGTTCCGTAGGGGCCTGCAGGGTTCCGTAAGTGCCCGCAGGTGTCTGTAGGGTTCCGTAGGGGTCTGTAGGGTTCCGTAGGCACCTACAGTGTTCTGTAGGAGCCCATAGGGTTTTAGTGAGGTTCCGTTGTGTTGCTAAGGGTCTTGTAGAGTGCTGTCGGGTCCTGGAGTATTCTGTAGGGTTCCAGAGGGCCTCGTAGGGTTCCATCGAAATCTATAGGGTTCCCTAGGGGCCCATAGAGTCCCGTAGATTTCCGTAGGGACCTGTAGGGTTGTGTAAGTGCCCGCAGAAGTCTGTAGGAGTCTGTGGGATTCTGTAAGGTTCCGGAGGGTTCTGCAGGGTTCCGTAGGGACCCGTAGAGTTCCGTAGTGGCTGGTAAAGTTCCGTAGGGCCCTGTGGGGTTCTGTATGGACCTGTAGGGTTCCGTAGGGGCCTGCAGGGTTCCGTAAGTGCCCGCAGGTGTCTGTAGGGTTCCGTAGGGGTCTGTAGGGTTCCGTAGGCACCTGCAGTGTTCTGTAGGAGCCCATAGGGTTTTAGTGAGGTACCGTTGTGTTGCTAAGGGTCTTGTAGAGTGCTGTCGGGTCCTGGAGTATTCTGTAGGGTTCCAGAGGGCCTCGTAGGGTTCCGTCGAAATCTGAAGGGTTCCCTAGGGGCCCGTAGAGTCCCGTAGATTTCCGTAGGGGCCTGTAGGGTTGTGTAAGTGCCCGCAGGGGTTGGTAGGAGCTTGTAGGGTGCCATATGTTTCCGGAGGGTTGTGTAGGGTTCCGTAGGGGCCTGTGGTGTTCCCTAGGGGCCTGTAGAGTCTCGTACAGTTCCGTAGGGTCCTGTAGGTTTCCATAAGCGCCCGCAGAGGTCTGAAGGGGCCCGTACTGTTCCGTAAGGATCCATAGGGTTCCGTAGAGCTTCGTAGGTTCCCTAGAGGCCTCTGGAGTACCGCAGGAGCCAGTAGTGTTCCGTAGGGTCCTCTAGGGTTGAGTAAGTGCCCGCAGGAGTCTGTAGGAATCCGTGGGATTCTGTAAGGTTCTGGAGGGTTCTGCAGGGTTCCGTAGGGGCCCGTAGAGTTCCGTAGTGGCTGGTAAAGTTCCCTAGGGCCCTGTACCGTTCCGTAACTGCCTGCAAGGGTCTTTAGGCTTCCGTAGGGGCTGGTAGGGTTCCATAAAGTTCCGTGGGTTCCTGCAGAGTTCTGCAAGTGCCCGCAAGGGCCTGTAGGGGCCCACAGTGTTTCTGTCAGGTTCCGTAGAGTTCCGTAGGGGCCATATTTTTCTGTAGTGGCTGGTAGTATTCTGTAGGGGTCTGTAGGGTTCCGTAGGTGCCTGCAGCGTTCTGTAGGAGCCCATAGGGTTTTAGTGAGGTTCCGTTGTGTTGCTAAGGGTCTTGTAGAGTGCTGTCGGGTCCTGGAGTATTCTGTAGGGTTCCAGAGGGCCTCGTAGGGTTCCATCGAAATCTATAGGGTTCCCTAGGGGCCCGTAGAGTCCCGTAGATTTCCGTAGGGGCCTGTAGGGTTGTGTAAGTGCCCGCAGGGGTTGGTAGGAGCTTGTAGGGTGCCATATGTTTCCGGAGGGTTGTGTAGGGTTCCGTAGGGGCCTGTGGTGTTCCCTAGGGGCCTGTAGAGTCTCGTACAGTTCCGTAGGGTCCTGTAGGTTTCCATAAGGGCCCGCAAAGGTCTGAAGGGGCCCGTACTGTTCCGTAAGGATCCATAGGGTTCCGTAGAGCTTCGTAGGTTCCCTAGAGGCCTCTGGAGTACCGCAGGAGCCAGTAGTGTTCCGTAGGGTCCTCTAGGGTTGAGTAAGTGCCCGCAGGAGTCTGTAGGAATCCGTGGGATTCTGTAAGGTTCTGGAGGGTTCTGCCGGGTTCCGTAGGGGCCCGTAGAGTTCCGTAGTGGCTGGTAAAGTTCCCTAGGGCCCTGTACCGTTCCGTAACTGCCTGCAAGGGTCTTTAGGCTTCCGTAGGGGCTGGTAGGGTTCCATAAAGTTCCGTGGGTTCCTGCAGAGTTCTGCAAGTGCCCGCAAGGGCCTGTAGGGGCCCACAGTGTTTCTGTCAGGTTCCGTAGACTTCCGTAGGGGCCATATTTTTCTGTAGTGGCTGGTAGTATTCTGTAGGGTTCTGTAGGGTTCCGTAGGCGCCTGCAGCATTCTGTAGGAGCCCATAGGGTTTTAGTGAGGTTCTGTGTTGTTGCTAAGGGTCTTGTAGAGTGCTGTCGGGTCCTGGAGTATTCTGTAGGGTTCCAGAGGGCCTCGTAGGGTTCCATCGAAATCTATAGGGTTCCCCTAGGGGCCCATAGAGTCCCGTAGATTTCCGTAGGGACCTGTAGGGTTGTGTAAGTGCCCGCAGAAGTCTGTAGGAGTCTGTGGGATTCTGTAAGGTTCCGGAGGGTTCTGCAGGGTTCCGTAGGGACCCGTAGAGTTCCGTAGTGGCTGGTAAAGTTCCGTAGGGCCCTGTGGGGGTTCTGTATGGACCTGTAGGGTTCCGTAGGGGCCTGCAGGGTTCCGTAAGTGCCCGCAGGTGTCTGTAGGGTTCCGTAGGCACCTGCAGTGTTCTGTAGGAGCCCATAGGGTTTTAGTGAGGTTCCGTTGTGTTGCTAAGGGTCTTGTAGAGTGCTGTCGGGTCCTGGAGTATTCCGTAGGGTTCCAGAGGGCCTCGTAGGGTTCCATCGAAATCTATAGGGTTCCCTAGGGGCCCATAGAGTCCCGTAGATTTCCGTAGGGACCTGTAGGGTTGTGTAAGTGCCCGCAGAAGTCTGTAGGAGTCTGTGGGATTCTGTAAGGTTCCGGAGGGTTCTGCAGGGTTCCGTAGGGACCCGTAGAGTTCCGTAGTGGCTGGTAAAGTTTCGTAGGGCCCTGTGGGGTTCTGTATGGACCTGTAGGGTTCCGTAGGGGCCTGCAGGGTTCCGTAAGTGCCCGCAGGTGTCTGTAGGGTTCCGTAGGGGTCTGTAGGGTTCCGTAGGCACCTGCAGTGTTCTGTAGGAGCCCATAGGGTTTTAGTGAGGTTCCGTTGTGTTGCTAAGGGTCTTGTAGAGTGCTGTCGGGTCCTGGAGTATTCTGTAGGGTTCCAGAGGGCCTGGTAGGGTTCCGTCGAAATCTGAAGGGTTCCGTAGGGGCCCGTAGAGTCCCGTAGATTTCCGTAGGGGCCTGTAGGGTTGTGTAAGTGCCCGCAAGGGGTTGGTAGGAGCTTGTAGGGTGCCATATGTTTCCGGAGGGTTGTGTAGGGTTCCGTAGGGGCCTGTGGTGTTCCCTAGGGGCCTGTAGAGTCTCGTACAGTTCCGTAGGGTCCTGTAGGTTTCCATAAGCGCCCGCAGAGGTCTGAAGGGGCCCGTACTGTTCCGTAAGGATCCATAGGGTTCCGTAGAGCTTTGTAGGTTCCCTAGAGGCCTCTGGAGTACCGCAGGAGCCAGTAGTGTTCCGTAGGGTCCTCTAGGGTTGAGTAAGTGCCCGCAGGAGTCTGTAGGAATCCGTGGGATTCTGTAAGGTTCTGGAGGGTTCTGCAGGGTTCCCTAGGGGCCCGTAGAGTTCCGTAGTGGCTGGTAAAGTTCCCTAGGGCCCTGTACCGTTCCGTAACTGCCTGCAAGGGTCTTTAGGCTTCCGTAGGGGCTGGTAGGGTTCCATAAAGTTCCGTGGGTTCCTGCAGAGTTCTGCAAGTGCCCGCAAGGGCCTGTAGGGGCCCACAGTGTTTCTGTCAGGTTCCGTAGAGTTCCGTAGGGGCCATATTTTTCTGTAGTGGCTGGTAGTATTCTGTAGGGGTCTGTAGGGTTCCGTAGGCGCCTGCAGTGTTCTGTAGGAGCCCATAGGGTTTTAGTGAGGTTCTGTTGTGTTGCTAAGGGTCTTGTAGAGTGCTGTCGGGTCCTGGAGTATTCTGTAGGGTTCCAGAGGGCCTCGTAGGGTTCCATCGAAATCTATAGGGTTCCCTAGGGGCCCATAGAGTCCCGTAGATTTCCGTAGGGACCTGTAGGGTTGTGTAAGTGCCCGCAGAAGTCTGTAGGAGTCTGTGGGATTCTGTAAGGTTCCGGAGGGTTCTGCAGGGTTCCGTAGGGACCCGTAGAGTTCCGTAGTGGCTGGTAAAGTTCCGTAGGGCCCTGTGGGGTTCTGTATGGACCTGTAGGGTTCCGTAGGGGCCTGCAGGGTTCCGTAAGTGCCCGCAGGTGTCTGTAGGGTTCCGTAGGGGTCTGTAGGGTTCCGTAGGCACCTGCAGTGTTCTGTAGGAGCCCATAGGGTTTTAGTGAGGTTCCGTTGTGTTGCTAAGGGTCTTGTAGAGTGCTGTCGGGTCCTGGAGTATTCTGTAGGGTTCCAGAGGGCCCCGTAGGGTTCCGTCGAAATCTATAGGGTTCCCTAGGGGCCCATAGAGTCCCGTAGATTTCCGTAGGGACCTGTAGGGTTGTGTAAGTGCCCGCAGAAGTCTGTAGGAGTCTGTGGGATTCTGTAAGGTTCCGGAGGGTTCTGCAGGGTTCCGTAGGGACCCGTAGAGTTCCGTAGTGGCTGGTAAAGTTCCGTAGGGCCCTGTGGGGTTCTGTATGGACCTGTAGGGTTCCGTAGGGGCCTGCAGGGTTCCGTAAGTGCCCGCAGGTGTCTGTAGGGTTCCGTAGGGGTCTGTAGGGTTCCGTAGGCACCTGCAGTGTTCTGTAGGAGCCCATAGGGTTTTAGTGAGGTTCCGTTGTGTTGCTAAGGGTCTTGTAGAGTGCTGTCGGGTCCTGGAGTATTCTGTAGGGTTCCAGAGGGCCTCGTAGGGTTCCATCGAAATCTATAGGGTTCCCTAGGGGCCCATAGAGTCCCGTAGATTTCCGTAGGGACCTGTAGGGTTGTGTAAGTGCCCGCAGAAGTCTGTAGGAGTCTGTGGGATTCTGTAAGGTTCCGGAGGGTTCTGCAGGGTTCCGTAGGGACCCGTAGAGTTCCGTAGTGGCTGGTAAAGTTCCGTAGGGCCCTGTGGGGTTCTGTATGGACCTGTAGGGTTCCGTAGGGGCCTGCAGGGTTCCGTAAGTGCCCGCAGGTGTCTGTAGGGTTCCGTAGGGGTCTGTAGGGTTCCGTAGGCACCTGCAGTGTTCTGTAGGAGCCCATAGGGTTTTAGTGAGGTTCCGTTGTGTTGCTAAGGGTCTTGTAGAGTGCTGTCGGGTCCTGGAGTATTCCGTAGGGTTCCAGAGGGCCTCGTAGGGTTCCATCGAAATCTATAGGGTTCCCTAGGGGCCCATAGAGTCCCGTAGATTTCCGTAGGGACCTGTAGGGTTGTGTAAGTGCCCGCAGAAGTCTGTAGGAGTCTGTGGGATTCTGTAAGGTTCCGGAGGGTTCTGCAGGGTTCCGTAGGGACCCGTAGAGTTCCGTAGTGGCTGGTAAAGTTTCGTAGGGCCCTGTGGGGTTCTGTATGGACCTGTAGGGTTCCGTAGGGGCCTGCAGGGTTCCGTAAGTGCCCGCAGGTGTCTGTAGGGTTCCGTAGGGGTCTGTAGGGTTCCGTAGGCACCTGCAGTGTTCTGTAGGAGCCCATAGGGTTTTAGTGAGGTTCCGTTGTGTTGCTAAGGGTCTTGTAGAGTGCTGTCGGGTCCTGGAGTATTCTGTAGGGTTCCAGAGGGCCTGGTAGGGTTCCGTCGAAATCTGAAGGGTTCCGTAGGGGCCCGTAGAGTCCCGTAGATTTCCGTAGGGGCCTGTAGGGTTGTGTAAGTGCCCGCAAGGGGTTGGTAGGAGCTTGTAGGGTGCCATATGTTTCCGGAGGGTTGTGTAGGGTTCCGTAGGGGCCTGTGGTGTTCCCTAGGGGCCTGTAGAGTCTCGTACAGTTCCGTAGGGTCCTGTAGGTTTCCATAAGCGCCCGCAGAGGTCTGAAGGGGCCCGTACTGTTCCGTAAGGATCCATAGGGTTCCGTAGAGCTTTGTAGGTTCCCTAGAGGCCTCTGGAGTACCGCAGGAGCCAGTAGTGTTCCGTAGGGTCCTCTAGGGTTGAGTAAGTGCCCGCAGGAGTCTGTAGGAATCCGTGGGATTCTGTAAGGTTCTGGAGGGTTCTGCAGGGTTCCCTAGGGGCCCGTAGAGTTCCGTAGTGGCTGGTAAAGTTCCCTAGGGCCCTGTACCGTTCCGTAACTGCCTGCAAGGGTCTTTAGGCTTCCGTAGGGGCTGGTAGGGTTCCATAAAGTTCCGTGGGTTCCTGCAGAGTTCTGCAAGTGCCCGCAAGGGCCTGTAGGGGCCCACAGTGTTTCTGTCAGGTTCCGTAGAGTTCCGTAGGGGCCATATTTTTCTGTAGTGGCTGGTAGTATTCTGTAGGGGTCTGTAGGGTTCCGTAGGCGCCTGCAGTGTTCTGTAGGAGCCCATAGGGTTTTAGTGAGGTTCTGTTGTGTTGCTAAGGGTCTTGTAGAGTGCTGTCGGGTCCTGGAGTATTCTGTAGGGTTCCAGAGGGCCTCGTAGGGTTCCATCGAAATCTATAGGGTTCCCTAGGGGCCCATAGAGTCCCGTAGATTTCCGTAGGGACCTGTAGGGTTGTGTAAGTGCCCGCAGAAGTCTGTAGGAGTCTGTGGGATTCTGTAAGGTTCCGGAGGGTTCTGCAGGGTTCCGTAGGGACCCGTAGAGTTCCGTAGTGGCTGGTAAAGTTCCGTAGGGCCCTGTGGGGTTCTGTATGGACCTGTAGGGTTCCGTAGGGGCCTGCAGGGTTCCGTAAGTGCCCGCAGGTGTCTGTAGGGTTCCGTAGGGGTCTGTAGGGTTCCGTAGGCACCTGCAGTGTTCTGTAGGAGCCCATAGGGTTTTAGTGAGGTTCCGTTGTGTTGCTAAGGGTCTTGTAGAGTGCTGTCGGGTCCTGGAGTATTCTGTAGGGTTCCAGAGGGCCCCGTAGGGTTCCGTCGAAATCTATAGAGTTCCCTAGGGGCCCATAGAGTCCCGTAGATTTCCGTAGGGACCTGTAGGGTTGTGTAAGTGCCCGCAGAAGTCTGTAGGAGTCTGTGGGATTCTGTAAGGTTCCGGAGGGTTCTGCAGGGTTCCGTAGGGACCCGTAGAGTTCCGTAGTGGCTGGTAAAGTTCCGTAGGGCCCTGTGGGGTTCTGTATGGACCTGTAGGGTTCCGTAGGGGCCTGCAGGGTTCCGTAAGTGCCCGCAGGTGTCTGTAGGGTTCCGTAGGGGTCTGTAGGGTTCCGTAGGCACCTGCAGTGTTCTGTAGGAGCCCATAGGGTTTTAGTGAGGTTCCGTTGTGTTGCTAAGGGTCTTGTAGAGTGCTGTCGGGTCCTGGAGTATTCCGTAGGGTTCCAGAGGGCCTCGTAGGGTTCCATCGAAATCTATAGGGTTCCCTAGGGGCCCATAGAGTCCCGTAGATTTCCGTAGGGACCTGTAGGGTTGTGTAAGTGCCCGCAGAAGTCTGTAGGAGTCTGTGGGATTCTGTAAGGTTCCGGAGGGTTCTGCAGGGTTCCATAGGGACCCGTAGAGTTCCGTAGTGGCTGGTAAAGTTCCGTAGGGCCCTGTGGGGTTCTGTATGGACCTGTAGGGTTCCGTAGGGGCCTGCAGGGTTCCGTAAGTGCCCGCAGGTGTCTGTAGGGTTCCGTAGGGGTCTGTAGGGTTCCGTAGGCACCTGCAGTGTTCTGTAGGAGCCCATAGGGTTTTAGTGAGGTTCCGTTGTGTTGCTAAGGGTCTTGTAGAGTGCTGTCGGGTCCTGGAGTATTCTGTAGGGTTCCAGAGGGCCTGGTAGGGTTCCGTCGAAATCTGAAGGGTTCCGTAGGGGCCCGTAGAGTCCCGTAGATTTCCGTAGGGGCCTGTAGGGTTGTGTAAGTGCCCGCAAGGGGTTGGTAGGAGCTTGTAGGGTGCCATATGTTTCCGGAGGGTTGTGTAGGGTTCCGTAGGGGCCTGTGGTGTTCCCTAGGGGCCTGTAGAGTCTCGTACAGTTCCGTAGGGTCCTGTAGGTTTCCATAAGGGCCCGCAGAGGTCTGAAGGGGCCCGTACTGTTCCGTAAGGATCCATAGGGTTCCGTAGAGCTTTGTAGGTTCCCTAGAGGCCTCTGGAGTACCGCAGGAGCCAGTAGTGTTCCGTAGGGTCCTCTAGGGTTGAGTAAGTGCCCGCAGGAGTCTGTAGGAATCCGTGGGATTCTGTAAGGTTCTGGAGGGTTCTGCAGGGTTCCCTAGGGGCCCGTAGAGTTCCGTAGTGGCTGGTAAAGTTCCCTAGGGCCCTGTACCGTTCCGTAACTGCCTGCAAGGGTCTTTAGGCTTCCGTAGGGGCTGGTAGGGTTCCATAAAGTTCCGTGGGTTCCTGCAGAGTTCTGCAAGTGCCCGCAAGGGCCTGTAGGGGCCCACAGTGTTTCTGTCAGGTTCCGTAGAGTTCCGTAGGGGCCATATTTTTCTGTAGTGGCTGGTAGTATTCTGTAGGGGTCTGTAGGGTTCCGTAGGCGCCTGCAGTGTTCTGTAGGAGCCCATAGGGTTTTAGTGAGGTTCTGTTGTGTTGCTAAGGGTCTTGTAGAGTGCTGTCGGGTCCTGGAGTATTCTGTAGGGTTCCAGAGAGCCTCGTAGGGTTCCATCGAAATCTATAGGGTTCCCTAGGGGCCCATAGAGTCCCGTAGATTTCCGTAGGGACCTGTAGGGTTGTGTAAGTGCCCGCAGAAGTCTGTAGGAGTCTGTGGGATTCTGTAAGGTTCCGGAGGGTTCTGCAGGGTTCCGTAGGGACCCGTAGAGTTCCGTAGTGGCTGGTAAAGTTCCGTAGGGCCCTGTGGGGTTCTGTATGGACCTGTAGGGTTCCGTAGGGGCCTGCAGGGTTCCGTAAGTGCCCGCAGGTGTCTGTAGGGTTCCGTAGGGGTCTGTAGGGTTCCGTAGGCACCTGCAGTGTTCTGTAGGAGCCCATAGGGTTTTAGTGAGGTTCCGTTGTGTTGCTAAGGGTCTTGTAGAGTGCTGTCGGGTCCTGGAGTATTCTGTAGGGTTCCAGAGGGCCTCGTAGGGTTCCGTCGAAATCTATAGGGTTCCCTAGGGGCCCATAGAGTCCCGTAGATTTCCGTAGGGACCTGTAGGGTTGTGTAAGTGCCCGCAGAAGTCTGTAGGAGTCTGTGGGATTCTGTAAGGTTCCGGAGGGTTCTGCAGGGTTCCGTAGGGACCCGTAGAGTTCCGTAGTGGCTGGTAAAGTTCCGTAGGGCCCTGTGGGGTTCTGTATGGACCTGTAGGGTTCCGTAGGGGCCTGCAGGGTTCCGTAAGTGCCCGCAGGTGTCTGTAGGGTTCCGTAGGGGTCTGTAGGGTTCCGTAGGCACCTGCAGTGTTCTGTAGGAGCCCATAGGGTTTTAGTGAGGTTCCGTTGTGTTGCTAAGGGTCTTGTAGAGTGCTGTCGGGTCCTGGAGTATTCTGTAGGGTTCCAGAGGGCCTCGTAGGGTTCCATCGAAATCTATAGGGTTCCCTAGGGGCCCATAGAGTCCCGTAGATTTCCGTAGGGACCTGTAGGGTTGTGTAAGTGCCCGCAGAAGTCTGTAGGAGTCTGTGGGATTCTGTAAGGTTCCGGAGGGTTCTGCAGGGTTCCGTAGGGACCCGTAGAGTTCCGTAGTGGCTGGTAAAGTTCCGTAGGGCCCTGTGGGGTTCTGTATGGACCTGTAGGGTTCCGTAGGGGCCTGCAGGGTTCCGTAAGTGCCCGCAGGTGTCTGTAGGGTTCCGTAGGGGTCTGTAGGGTTCCGTAGGCACCTGCAGTGTTCTGTAGGAGCCCATAGGGTTTTAGTGAGGTTCCGTTGTGTTGCTAAGGGTCTTGTAGAGTGCTGTCGGGTCCTGGAGTATTCTGTAGGGTTCCAGAGGGGCTGGTAGGGTTCCGTCGAAATCTGAAGGGTTCCCTAGGGGCCCGTAGAGTCCCGTAGATTTCCGTAGGGGCCTGTAGGGTTGTGTAAGTGCCCGCAGGGGTTGGTAGGAGCTTGTAGGGTGCCATATGTTTCCGGAGGGCTGTGTAGGGTTCCGTAGGGGCCTGTGGTGTTCCCTAGGGGCCTGTAGAGTCTCGTACAGTTCCGTAGGGTCCTGTAGGTTTCCATAAGCGCCCGCAGAGGTCTGAAGGGGCCCGTACTGTTCCGTAAGGATCCATAGGGTTCCGTAGAGCTTCGTAGGTTCCCTAGAGGCCTCTGGAGTACCGCAGGAGCCAGTAGTGTTCCGTAGGGTCCTCTAGGGTTGAGTAAGTGCCCGCAGGAGTCTGTAGGAATCCGTGGGATTCTGTAAGGTTCTGCAGGGTTCTGCAGGGTTCCGTAGGGGCCCGTAGAGTTCCGTAGTGGCTGGTAAAGTTCCCTAGGGCCCTGTACCGTTCCGTAACTGCCTGCAAGGGTCTTTAGGCTTCCGTAGGGGCTGGTAGGGTTCCATAAAGTTCCGTGGGTTCCTGCAGAGTTCTGCAAGTGCCCGCAAGGGCCTGTAGGGGCCCACAGTGTTTCTGTCAGGTTCCGTAGAGTTCCGTAGGGGCCATATTTTTCTGTAGTGGCTGGTAGTATTCTGTAGGGGTCTGTAGGGTTCCGTAGGTGCCTGCAGCGTTCTGTAGGAGCCCATAGGGTTTTAGTGAGGTTCCGTTGTGTTGCTAAGGGTCTTGTAGAGTGCTGTCGGGTCCTGGAGTATTCTGTAGGGTTCCAGAGGGCCTCGTAGGGTTCCATCGAAATCTATAGGGTTCCCTAGGGGCCCGTAGAGTCCCGTAGATTTCCGTAGGGGCCTGTAGGGTTGTGTAAGTGCCCGCAGGGGTTGGTAGGAGCTTGTAGGGTGCCATATGTTTCCGGAGGGTTGTGTAGGGTTCCGTAGGGGCCTGTGGTGTTCCCTAGGGGCCTGTAGAGTCTCGTACAGTTCCGTAGGGTCCTGTAGGTTTCCATAAGGGCCCGCAGAGGTCTGAAGGGGCCCGTACTGTTCCGTAAGGATCCATAGGGTTCCGTAGAGCTTCGTAGGTTCCCTAGAGGCCTCTGGAGTACCGCAGGAGCCAGTAGTGTTCCGTAGGGTCCTCTAGGGTTGAGTAAGTGCCCGCAGGAGTCTGTAGGAATCCGTGGGATTCTGTAAGGTTCTGGAGGGTTCTGCCGGGTTCCGTAGGGGCCCGTAGAGTTCCGTAGTGGCTGGTAAAGTTCCCTAGGGCCCTGTACCGTTCCGTAACTGCCTGCAAGGGTCTTTAGGCTTCCGTAGGGGCTGGTAGGGTTCCATAAAGTTCCGTGGGTTCCTGCAGAGTTCTGCAAGTGCCCGCAAGGGCCTGTAGGGGCCCACAGTGTTTCTGTCAGGTTCCGTAGACTTCCGTAGGGGCCATATTTTTCTGTAGTGGCTGGTAGTATTCTGTAGGGTTCTGTAGGGTTCCGTAGGCGCCTGCAGCGTTCTGTAGGAGCCCATAGGGTTTTAGTGAGGTTCTGTGTTGTTGCTAAGGGTCTTGTAGAGTGCTGTCGGGTCCTGGAGTATTCTGTAGGGTTCCAGAGGGCCTCGTAGGGTTCCATCGAAATCTATAGGGTTCCCTAGGGGCCCATAGAGTCCCGTAGATTTCCGTAGGGACCTGTAGGGTTGTGTAAGTGCCCGCAGAAGTCTGTAGGAGTCTGTGGGATTCTGTAAGGTTCCGGAGGGTTCTGCAGGGTTCCGTAGGGACCCGTAGAGTTCCGTAGTGGCTGGTAAAGTTCCGTAGGGCCCTGTGGGGTTCTGTATGGACCTGTAGGGTTCCGTAGGGGCCTGCAGGGTTCCGTAAGTGCCCGCAGGTGTCTGTAGGTTTCCGTAGGCACCTGCAGTGTTCTGTAGGAGCCCATAGGGTTTTAGTGAGGTTCCGTTGTGTTGCTAAGGGTCTTGTAGAGTGCTGTCGGGTCCTGGAGTATTCCGTAGGGTTCCAGAGGGCCTCGTAGGGTTCCATCGAAATCTATAGGGTTCCCTAGGGGCCCATAGAGTCCCGTAGATTTCCGTAGGGACCTGTAGGGTTGTGTAAGTGCCCGCAGAAGTCTGTAGGAGTCTGTGGGATTCTGTAAGGTTCCGGAGGGTTCTGCAGGGTTCCGTAGGGACCCGTAGAGTTCCGTAGTGGCTGGTAAAGTTCCGTAGGGCCCTGTGGGGTTCTGTATGGACCTGTAGGGTTCCGTAGGGGCCTGCAGGGTTCCGTAAGTGCCCGCAGGTGTCTGTAGGGTTCCGTAGGGGTCTGTAGGGTTCCGTAGGCACCTGCAGTGTTCTGTAGGAGCCCATAGGGTTTTAGTGAGGTTCCGTTGTGTTGCTAAGGGTCTTGTAGAGTGCTGTCGGGTCCTGGAGTATTCTGTAGGGTTCCAGAGGGCCTGGTAGGGTTCCGTCGAAATCTGAAGGGTTCCGTAGGGGCCCGTAGAGTCCCGTAGATTTCCGTAGGGGCCTGTAGGGTTGTGTAAGTGCCCGCAAGGGGTTGGTAGGAGCTTGTAGGGTGCCATATGTTTCCGGAGGGTTGTGTAGGGTTCCGTAGGGGCCTGTGGTGTTCCCTAGGGGCCTGTAGAGTCTCGTACAGTTCCGTAGGGTCCTGTAGGTTTCCATAAGGGCCCGCAGAGGTCTGAAGGGGCCCGTACTGTTCCGTAAGGATCCATAGGGTTCCGTAGAGCTTTGTAGGTTCCCTAGAGGCCTCTGGAGTACCGCAGGAGCCAGTAGTGTTCCGTAGGGTCCTCTAGGGTTGAGTAAGTGCCCGCAGGAGTCTGTAGGAATCCGTGGGATTCTGTAAGGTTCTGCAGGGTTCTGCAGGGTTCCGTAGGGGCCCGTAGAGTTCCGTAGTGGCTGGTAAAGTTCCCTAGGGCCCTGTACCGTTCCGTAACTGCCTGCAAGGGTCTTTAGGCTTCCGTAGGGGCTGGTAGGGTTCCATAAAGTTCCGTGGGTTCCTGCAGAGTTCTGCAAGTGCCCGCAAGGGCCTGTAGGGGCCCACAGTGTTTCTGTCAGGTTCCGTAGAGTTCCGTAGGGGCCATATTTTTCTGTAGTGGCTGGTAGTATTCTGTAGGGGTCTGTAGGGTTCCGTAGGTGCCTGCAGTGTTCTGTAGGAGCCCATAGGGTTTTAGTGAGGTTCCGTTGTGTTGCTAAGGGTCTTGTAGAGTGCTGTCGGGTCCTGGAGTATTCTGTAGGGTTCCAGAGGGCCTCGTAGGGTTCCATCGAAATCTATAGGGTTCCCTAGGGGCCCGTAGAGTCCCGTAGATTTCCGTAGGGGCCTGTAGGGTTGTGTAAGTGCCCGCAGGGGTTGGTAGGAGCTTGTAGGGTGCCATATGTTTCCGGAGGGTTGTGTAGGGTTCCGTAGGGGCCTGTGGTGTTCCCTAGGGGCCTGTAGAGTCTCGTACAGTTCCGTAGGGTCCTGTAGGTTTCCATAAGCGCCCGCAGAGGTCTGAAGGGGCCCGTACTGTTCCGTAAGGATCCATAGGGTTCCGTAGAGCTTCGTAGGTTCCCTAGAGGCCTCTGGAGTACCGCAGGAGCCAGTAGTGTTCCGTAGGGTCCTCTAGGGTTGAGTAAGTGCCCGCAGGAGTCTGTAGGAATCCGTGGGATTCTGTAAGGTTCTGGAGGGTTCTGCCGGGTTCCGTAGGGGCCCGTAGAGTTCCGTAGTGGCTGGTAAAGTTCCCTAGGGCCCTGTACCGTTCCGTAACTGCCTGCAAGGGTCTTTAGGCTTCCGTAGGGGCTGGTAGGGTTCCATAAAGTTCCGTGGGTTCCTGCAGAGTTCTGCAAGTGCCCGCAAGGGCCTGTAGGGGCCCACAGTGTTTCTGTCAGGTTCCGTAGACTTCCGTAGGGGCCATATTTTTCTGTAGTGGCTGGTAGTATTCTGTAGGGTTCTGTAGGGTTCCGTAGGCGCCTGCAGCATTCTGTAGGAGCCCATAGGGTTTTAGTGAGGTTCTGTGTTGTTGCTAAGGGTCTTGTAGAGTGCTGTCGGGTCCTGGAGTATTCTGTAGGGTTCCAGAGGGCCTCGTAGGGTTCCATCGAAATCTATAGGGTTCCCTAGGGGCCCATAGAGTCCCGTAGATTTCCGTAGGGACCTGTAGGGTTGTGTAAGTGCCCGCAGAAGTCTGTAGGAGTCTGTGGGATTCTGTAAGGTTCCGGAGGGTTCTGCAGGGTTCCGTAGGGACCCGTAGAGTTCCGTAGTGGCTGGTAAAGTTCCGTAGGGCCCTGTGGGGTTCTGTATGGACCTGTAGGGTTCCGTAGGGGCCTGCAGGGTTCCGTAAGTGCCCGCAGGTGTCTGTAGGTTTCCGTAGGCACCTGCAGTGTTCTGTAGGAGCCCATAGGGTTTTAGTGAGGTTCCGTTGTGTTGCTAAGGGTCTTGTAGAGTGCTGTCGGGTCCTGGAGTATTCCGTAGGGTTCCAGAGGGCCTCGTAGGGTTCCATCGAAATCTATAGGGTTCCCTAGGGGCCCATAGAGTCCCGTAGATTTCCGTAGGGACCTGTAGGGTTGTGTAAGTGCCCGCAGAAGTCTGTAGGAGTCTGTGGGATTCTGTAAGGTTCCGGAGGGTTCTGCAGGGTTCCGTAGGGACCCGTAGAGTTCCGTAGTGGCTGGTAAAGTTCCGTAGGGCCCTGTGGGGTTCTGTATGGACCTGTAGGGTTCCGTAGGGGCCTGCAGGTTTCCGTAAGTGCCCGCAGGTGTCTGTAGGGTTCCGTAGGGGTCTGTAGGGTTCCGTAGGCACCTGCAGTGTTCTGTAGGAGCCCATAGGGTTTTAGTGAGGTTCCGTTGTGTTGCTAAGGGTCTTGTAGAGTGCTGTCGGGTCCTGGAGTATTCTGTAGGGTTCCAGAGGGCCTGGTAGGGTTCCGTCGAAATCTGAAGGGTTCCGTAGGGGCCCGTAGAGTCCCGTAGATTTCCGTAGGGGCCTGTAGGGTTGTGTAAGTGCCCGCAGGGGTTGGTAGGAGCTTGTAGGGTGCCATATGTTTCCGGAGGGTTGTGTAGGGTTCCGTAGGGGCCTGTGGTGTTCCCTAGGGGCCTGTAGAGTCTCGTACAGTTCCGTAGGGTCCTGTAGGTTTCCATAAGGGCCCGCAGAGGTCTGAAGGGGCCCGTACTGTTCCGTAAGGATCCATAGGGTTCCGTAGAGCTTTGTAGGTTCCCTAGAGGCCTCTGGAGTACCGCAGGAGCCAGTAGTGTTCCGTAGGGTCCTCTAGGGTTGAGTAAGTGCCCGCAGGAGTCTGTAGGAATCCGTGGGATTCTGTAAGGTTCTGCAGGGTTCTGCAGGGTTCCGTAGGGGCCCGTAGAGTTCCGTAGTGGCTGGTAAAGTTCCCTAGGGCCCTGTACCGTTCCGTAACTGCCTGCAAGGGTCTTTAGGCTTCCGTAGGGGCTGGTAGGGTTCCATAAAGTTCCGTGGGTTCCTGCAGAGTTCTGCAAGTGCCCGCAAGGGCCTGTAGGGGCCCACAGTGTTTCTGTCAGGTTCCGTAGAGTTCCGTAGGGGCCATATTTTTCTGTAGTGGCTGGTAGTATTCTGTAGGGGTCTGTAGGGTTCCGTAGGTGCCTGCAGTGTTCTGTAGGAGCCCATAGGGTTTTAGTGAGGTTCCGTTGTGTTGCTAAGGGTCTTGTAGAGTGCTGTCGGGTCCTGGAGTATTCTGTAGGGTTCCAGAGGGCCTCGTAGGGTTCCATCGAAATCTATAGGGTTCCCTAGGGGCCCGTAGAGTCCCGTAGATTTCCGTAGGGGCCTGTAGGGTTGTGTAAGTGCCCGCAGGGGTTGGTAGGAGCTTGTAGGGTGCCATATGTTTCCGGAGGGTTGTGTAGGGTTCCGTAGGGGCCTGTGGTGTTCCCTAGGGGCCTGTAGAGTCTCGTACAGTTCCGTAGGGTCCTGTAGGTTTCCATAAGCGCCCGCAGAGGTCTGAAGGGGCCCGTACTGTTCCGTAAGGATCCATAGGGTTCCGTAGAGCTTCGTAGGTTCCCTAGAGGCCTCTGGAGTACCGCAGGAGCCAGTAGTGTTCCGTAGGGTCCTCTAGGGTTGAGTAAGTGCCCGCAGGAGTCTGTAGGAATCCGTGGGATTCTGTAAGGTTCTGGAGGGTTCTGCCGGGTTCCGTAGGGGCCCGTAGAGTTCCGTAGTGGCTGGTAAAGTTCCCTAGGGCCCTGTACCGTTCCGTAACTGCCTGCAAGGGTCTTTAGGCTTCCGTAGGGGCTGGTAGGGTTCCATAAAGTTCCGTGGGTTCCTGCAGAGTTCTGCAAGTGCCCGCAAGGGCCTGTAGGGGCCCACAGTGTTTCTGTCAGGTTCCGTAGACTTCCGTAGGGGCCATATTTTTCTGTAGTGGCTGGTAGTATTCTGTAGGGTTCTGTAGGGTTCCGTAGGCGCCTGCAGCATTCTGTAGGAGCCCATAGGGTTTTAGTGAGGTTCTGTGTTGTTGCTAAGGGTCTTGTAGAGTGCTGTCGGGTCCTGGAGTATTCTGTAGGGTTCCAGAGGGCCTCGTAGGGTTCCATCGAAATCTATAGGGTTCCCTAGGGGCCCATAGAGTCCCGTAGATTTCCGTAGGGACCTGTAGGGTTGTGTAAGTGCCCGCAGAAGTCTGTAGGAGTCTGTGGGATTCTGTAAGGTTCCGGAGGGTTCTGCAGGGTTCCGTAGGGACCCGTAGAGTTCCGTAGTGGCTGGTAAAGTTCCGTAGGGCCCTGTGGGGTTCTGTATGGACCTGTAGGGTTCCGTAGGGGCCTGCAGGGTTCCGTAAGTGCCCGCAGGTGTCTGTAGGTTTCCGTAGGCACCTGCAGTGTTCTGTAGGAGCCCATAGGGTTTTAGTGAGGTTCCGTTGTGTTGCTAAGGGTCTTGTAGAGTGCTGTCGGGTCCTGGAGTATTCCGTAGGGTTCCAGAGGGCCTCGTAGGGTTCCATCGAAATCTATAGGGTTCCCTAGGGGCCCATAGAGTCCCGTAGATTTCCGTAGGGACCTGTAGGGTTGTGTAAGTGCCCGCAGAAGTCTGTAGGAGTCTGTGGGATTCTGTAAGGTTCCGGAGGGTTCTGCAGGGTTCCGTAGGGACCCGTAGAGTTCCGTAGTGGCTGGTAAAGTTCCGTAGGGCCCTGTGGGGTTCTGTATGGACCTGTAGGGTTCCGTAGGGGCCTGCAGGTTTCCGTAAGTGCCCGCAGGTGTCTGTAGGGTTCCGTAGGGGTCTGTAGGGTTCCGTAGGCACCTGCAGTGTTCTGTAGGAGCCCATAGGGTTTTAGTGAGGTTCCGTTGTGTTGCTAAGGGTCTTGTAGAGTGCTGTCGGGTCCTGGAGTATTCTGTAGGGTTCCAGAGGGCCTGGTAGGGTTCCGTCGAAATCTGAAGGGTTCCGTAGGGGCCCGTAGAGTCCCGTAGATTTCCGTAGGGGCCTGTAGGGTTGTGTAAGTGCCTGCAAGGGGTTGGTAGGAGCTTGTAGGGTGCCATATGTTTCCGGAGGGTTGTGTAGGGTTCCGTAGGGGCCTGTGGTGTTCCCTAGGGGCCTGTAGAGTCTCGTACAGTTCCGTAGGGTCCTGTAGGTTTCCATAAGCGCCCGCAGAGGTCTGAAGGGGCCCGTACTGTTCCGTAAGGATCCATAGGGTTCCGTAGAGCTTTGTAGGTTCCCTAGAGGCCTCTGGAGTACCGCAGGAGCCAGTAGTGTTCCGTAGGGTCCTCTAGGGTTGAGTAAGTGCCCGCAGGAGTCTGTAGGAATCCGTGGGATTCTGTAAGGTTCTGGAGGGTTCTGCAGGGTTCCCTAGGGGCCCGTAGAGTTCCGTAGTGGCTGGTAAAGTTCCCTAGGGCCCTGTACCGTTCCGTAACTGCCTGCAAGGGTCTTTAGGCTTCCGTAGGGGCTGGTAGGGTTCCATAAAGTTCCGTGGGTTCCTGCAGAGTTCTGCAAGTGCCCGCAAGGGCCTGTAGGGGCCCACAGTGTTTCTGTCAGGTTCCGTAGACTTCCGTAGGGGCCATATTTTTCTGTAGTGGCTGGTAGTATTCTGTAGGGGTCTGTAGGGTTCCGTAGGCGCCTGCAGTGTTCTGTAGGAGCCCATAGGGTTTTAGTGAGGTTCTGTTGTGTTGCTAAGGGTCTTGTAGAGTGCTGTCGGGTCCTGGAGTATTCTGTAGGGTTCCAGAGGGCCTCGTAGGGTTCCATCGAAATCTATAGGGTTCCCTAGGGGCCCATAGAGTCCCGTAGATTTCCGTAGGGACCTGTAGGGTTGTGTAAGTGCCCGCAGAAGTCTGTAGGAGTCTGTGGGATTCTGTAAGGTTCCGGAGGGTTCTGCAGGGTTCCGTAGGGACCCGTAGAGTTCCGTAGTGGCTGGTAAAGTTCCGTAGGGCCCTGTGGGGTTCTGTATGGACCTGTAGGGTTCCGTAGGGGCCTGCAGGTTTCCGTAAGTGCCCGCAGGTGTCTGTAGGGTTCCGTAGGGGTCTGTAGGGTTCCGTAGGCACCTGCAGTGTTCTGTAGGAGCCCATAGGGTTTTAGTGAGGTTCCGTTGTGTTGCTAAGGGTCTTGTAGAGTGCTGTCGGGTCCTGGAGTATTCTGTAGGGTTCCAGAGGGCCTGGTAGGGTTCCGTCGAAATCTGAAGGGTTCCGTAGGGGCCCGTAGAGTCCCGTAGATTTCCGTAGGGGCCTGTAGGGTTGTGTAAGTGCCCGCAAGGGGTTGGTAGGAGCTTGTAGGGTGCCATATGTTTCCGGAGGGTTGTGTAGGGTTCCGTAGGGGCCTGTGGTGTTCCCTAGGGGCCTGTAGAGTCTCGTACAGTTCCGTAGGGTCCTGTAGGTTTCCATAAGCGCCCGCAGAGGTCTGAAGGGGCCCGTACTGTTCCGTAAGGATCCATAGGGTTCCGTAGAGCTTTGTAGGTTCCCTAGAGGCCTCTGGAGTACCGCAGGAGCCAGTAGTGTTCCGTAGGGTCCTCTAGGGTTGAGTAAGTGCCCGCAGGAGTCTGTAGGAATCCGTGGGATTCTGTAAGGTTCTGGAGGGTTCTGCAGGGTTCCCTAGGGGCCCGTAGAGTTCCGTAGTGGCTGGTAAAGTTCCCTAGGGCCCTGTACCGTTCCGTAACTGCCTGCAAGGGTCTTTAGGCTTCCGTAGGGGCTGGTAGGGTTCCATAAAGTTCCGTGGGTTCCTGCAGAGTTCTGCAAGTGCCCGCAAGGGCCTGTAGGGGCCCACAGTGTTTCTGTCAGGTTCCGTAGACTTCCGTAGGGGCCATATTTTTCTGTAGTGGCTGGTAGTATTCTGTAGGGGTCTGTAGGGTTCCGTAGGCGCCTGCAGTGTTCTGTAGGAGCCCATAGGGTTTTAGTGAGGTTCTGTTGTGTTGCTAAGGGTCTTGTAGAGTGCTGTCGGGTCCTGGAGTATTCTGTAGGGTTCCAGAGGGCCTCGTAGGGTTCCATCGAAATCTATAGGGTTCCCTAGGGGCCCATAGAGTCCCGTAGATTTCCGTAGGGACCTGTAGGGTTGTGTAAGTGCCCGCAGAAGTCTGTAGGAGTCTGTGGGATTCTGTAAGGTTCCGGAGGGTTCTGCAGGGTTCCGTAGGGACCCGTAGAGTTCCGTAGTGGCTGGTAAAGTTCCGTAGGGCCCTGTGGGGTTCTGTATGGACCTGTAGGGTTCCGTAGGGGCCTGCAGGGTTCCGTAAGTGCCCGCAGGTGTCTGTAGGGTTCCGTAGGGGTCTGTAGGGTTCCGTAGGCACCTGCAGTGTTCTGTAGGAGCCCATAGGGTTTTAGTGAGGTTCCGTTGTGTTGCTAAGGGTCTTGTAGAGTGCTGTCGGGTCCTGGAGTATTCTGTAGGGTTCCAGAGGGCCTGGTAGGGTTCCGTCGAAATCTGAAGGGTTCCGTAGGGGCCCGTAGAGTCCCGTAGATTTCCGTAGGGGCCTGTAGGGTTGTGTAAGTGCCCGCAAGGGGTTGGTAGGAGCTTGTAGGGTGCCATATGTTTCCGGAGGGTTGTGTAGGGTTCCGTAGGGGCCTGTGGTGTTCCCTAGGGGCCTGTAGAGTCTCGTACAGTTCCGTAGGGTCCTGTAGGTTTCCATAAGCGCCCGCAGAGGTCTGAAGGGGCCCGTACTGTTCCGTAAGGATCCATAGGGTTCCGTAGAGCTTTGTAGGTTCCCTAGAGGCCTCTGGAGTACCGCAGGAGCCAGTAGTGTTCCGTAGGGTCCTCTAGGGTTGAGTAAGTGCCCGCAGGAGTCTGTAGGAATCCGTGGGATTCTGTAAGGTTCTGGAGGGTTCTGCAGGGTTCCCTAGGGGCCCGTAGAGTTCCGTAGTGGCTGGTAAAGTTCCCTAGGGCCCTGTACCGTTCCGTAACTGCCTGCAAGGGTCTTTAGGCTTCCGTAGGGGCTGGTAGGGTTCCATAAAGTTCCGTGGGTTCCTGCAGAGTTCTGCAAGTGCCCGCAAGGGCCTGTAGGGGCCCACAGTGTTTCTGTCAGGTTCCGTAGAGTTCCGTAGGGGCCATATTTTTCTGTAGTGGCTGGTAGTATTCTGTAGGGGTCTGTAGGGTTCCGTAGGCGCCTGCAGTGTTCTGTAGGAGCCCATAGGGTTTTAGTGAGGTTCTGTTGTGTTGCTAAGGGTCTTGTAGAGTGCTGTCGGGTCCTGGAGTATTCTGTAGGGTTCCAGAGGGCCTCGTAGGGTTCCATCGAAATCTATAGGGTTCCCTAGGGGCCCATAGAGTCCCGTAGATTTCCGTAGGGACCTGTAGGGTTGTGTAAGTGCCCGCAGAAGTCTGTAGGAGTCTGTGGGATTCTGTAAGGTTCCGGAGGGTTCTGCAGGGTTCCGTAGGGACCCGTAGAGTTCCGTAGTGGCTGGTAAAGTTCTGTAGGGCCCTGTGGGGTTCTGTATGGACCTGTAGGGTTCCGTAGGGGCCTGCAGGGTTCCGTAAGTGCCCGCAGGTGTCTGTAGGGTTCCGTAGGGGTCTGTAGGGTTCCGTAGGCACCTGCAGTGTTCTGTAGGAGCCCATAGGGTGTTAGTGAGGTTCCGTTATGTTGCTAAGGGTCTTGTAGAGTGCTGTCGGGTCCTGGAGTATTCTGTAGGGTTCCAGAGGGCCTGGTAGGGTTCCGTCGAAATCTGAAGGGTTCCCTAGGGGCCCGTAGAATCCCGTAGATTTCCGTAGGGACCTGTAGGGTTGTGTAAGTTCCCGCAGGGGTTGGTAGGAGCTTGTAGGGTGCCATATGTTTCCGGAGGGTTGTGTAGGGTTCCGTAGGGGCCTGTGGTGTTCCCTAGGGGCCTGTAGAGTCTCGTACAGTTCCGTAGGGTCCTGTAGGTTTCCATAAGCGCCCTCAGAGGTCTGAAGGGGCCCGTACTGTTCCGTAAGGATCCATAGGGTTCCGTAGAGCTTCGTAGGTTCCCTAGAGGCCTCTGGAGTACCGCAGGAGCCAGTAGTGTTCCGTAGGGTCCTCTAGGGTTGAGTAAGTGCCCGCAAGAGTCTGTAGGAATCCGTGGGATTCTGTAAGGTTCCGGAGGGTTCTGCAGGGTTCCGTAGGGGCCCGTAGAGTTCCGTAGTGGCTGGTAAAGTTCCGTAGGGCCCTGTGGGGTTCTGTATGGACCTGTAGGGTTCCGTAGGGGCCTGCAGTGTTCTGTAAGTGCCCGCAGGTGTCTGTACGGGTCTGTAGGGTTCCGTAGGCACCTGCAGTGTTCTGTAGGAGCCCATAGGGTTTTAGTGAGGTTCCGTTGTGTTGCTAAGGGTCTTGTAGAGTGCTGTCGGGTCCTGGAGTATTCTGTAGGGTTCCAGAGGGCCTCGTAGGGTTCCATCGAAATCTATAGGGTTCCCTAGGGGCCCATAGAGTCCCGTAGATTTCCGTAGGGACCTGTAGGGTTGTGTAAGTGCCCGCAGAAGTCTGTAGGAGTCTGTGGGATTCTGTAAGGTTCCGGAGGGTTCTGCAGGGTTCCGTAGGGACCCGTAGAGTTCCGTAGTGGCTGGTAAAGTTCCGTAGGGCCCTGTGGGGTTCTGTATGGACCTGTAGGGTTCCGTAGGGGCCTGCAGGGTTCCGTAAGTGCCCGCAGGTGTCTGTAGGGTTCCGTAGGGGTCTGTAGGGTTCCGTAGGCACCTGCAGTGTTCTGTAGGAGCCCATAGGGTTTTAGTGAGGTTCCGTTGTGTTGCTAAGGGTCTTGTAGAGTGCTGTCGGGTCCTGGAGTATTCTGTAGGGTTCCAGAGGGGCTGGTAGGGTTCCGTCGAAATCTGAAGTGTTCCCTAGGGGCCCGTAGAGTCCCGTAGATTTCCGTAGGGGCCTGTAGGGTTGTGTAAGTGCCCGCAGGGGTTGGTAGGAGCTTGTAGGGTGCCATATGTTTCCGGAGGGTTGTGTAGGGTTCCGTAGGGGCCTGTGGTGTTCCCTAGGGGCCTGTAGAGTCTCGTACAGTTCCGTAGGGTCCTGTAGGTTTCCATAAGCGCCCGCAGAGGTCTGAAGGGGCCCGTACTGTTCCATAAGGATCCATAGGGTTCCGTAGAGCTTCGTAGGTTCCCTAGAGGCCTCTGGAGTACCGCAGGAGCCAGTAGTGTTCCGTAGGGTCCTCTAGGGTTGAGTAAGTGCCTGCAGGAGTCTGTAGGAATCCGTGGGATTCTGTAAGGTTCCAGAGGGTTCTGCAGGGTTCCGTAGGGGCCCGTAGAGTTCCGTAGTGGCTGGTAAAGTTCCCTAGGGCCCTGTACCGTTCCGTAACTGCCTGCAAGGGTCTTTAGGCTTCCGTAGGGGCTGGTAGGGTTCCATAAAGTTCCGTGGGTTCCTGCAGAGTTCTGCAAGTGCCCGCAAGGGCCTGTAGGGGCCCACAGTGTTTCTGTCAGGTTCCGTAGAGTTCCGTAGGGGCCATATTTTTCTGTAGTGGCTGGTAGTATTCTGTAGGGGTCTGTAGGGTTCCGTAGGCGCCTGCAGTGTTCTGTAGGAGCCCATAGGGTTTTAGTGAGGTTCCGTTGTGTTGCTAAGGGTCTTGTAGAGTGCTGTCGGGTCCTGGAGTATTCTGTAGGGTTCCAGAGGGCCTCGTAGGGTTCCATCGAAATCTATAGGGTTCCCTAGGGGCCCATAGAGTCCCGTAGATTTCCGTAGGGACCTGTAGGGTTGTGTAAGTGCCCGCAGAAGTCTGTAGGAGTCTGTGGGATTCTGTAAGGTTCCGGAGGGTTCTGCAGGGTTCCGTAGGGACCCGTAGAGATCCGTAGTGGCTGGTAAAGTTCCGTAGGGCCCTGTGGGGTTCTGTATGGACCTGTAGGGTTCCGTAGGGGCCTGCAGGGTTCCATAAGTGCCCGCAGCTGTCTGTAGGGTTCCGTAGGGGTCTGTAGGGTTCCGTAGGCACCTGCAGTGTTCTGTAGGATCCCATAGGGTTTTAGTGAGGTTCCGTTGTGTTGCTAAGGGTCTTGTAGAGTGCTGTCGGGTCCTGGAGTATTCTGTAGGGTTCCAGAGGGCCTCGTAGGGTTCCATCGAAATCTGTAGGGTTCCCTAGGGGCCCATAGAGTCCCGTAGATTTCCGTAGGGACCTGTAGGGTTGTGTAAGTGCCCGCAGAAGTCTGTAGGAGTCTGTGGGATTCTGTAAGGTTCCGGAGGGTTCTGCAGGGTTCCGTAGGGACCCGTAGAGTTCCGTAGTGGCTGGTAAAGTTCCGTAGGGCCCTGTGGGGTTCTGTATGGACCTGTAGGGTTCCGTAGGGGCCTGCAGGGTTCCGTAAGTGCCCGCAGGTGTCTGTAGGGTTCCGTAGGGGTCTGTAGGGTTCCGTAGGCACCTGCAGTGTTCTGTAGGAGCCCATAGGGTTTTAGTGAGGTTCCGTTATGTTGCTAAGGGTCTTGTAGAGTGCTGTCGGGTCCTGGAGTATTCTGTAGGGTTCCAGAGGGCCTGGTAGGGTTCCGTCGAAATCTGAAGGGTTCCCTAGGGGCCCGTAGAATCCCGTAGATTTCCGTAGGGACCTGTAGGGTTGTGTAAGTTCCCGCAGGGGTTGGTAGGAGCTTGTAGCGTGCCATATGTTTCCGGAGGGTTGTGTAGGGTTCCGTAGGGGCCTGTGGTGTTCCCTAGGGGCCTGTAGAGTCTCGTACAGTTCCGTAGGGTCCTGTAGGTTTCCATAAGCGCCCTCAGAGGTCTGAAGGGGCCCGTACTGTTCCGTAAGGATCCATAGGGTTCCGTAGAGCTTCGTAGGTTCCCTAGAGGCCTCTGGAGTACCGCAGGAGCCAGTAGTGTTCCGTAGGGTCCTCTAGGGTTGAGTAAGTGCCCGCAAGAGTCTGTAGGAATCCGTGGGATTCTGTAAGGTTCCGGAGGGTTCTGCAGGGTTCCGTAGGGGCCCGTAGAGTTCCGTAGTGGCTGGTAAAGTTCCGTAGGGCCCTGTGGGGTTCTGTATGGACCTGTAGGGTTCCGTAGGGGCCTGCAGTGTTCTGTAAGTGCCCGCAGGTGTCTGTACGGGTCTGTAGGGTTCCGTAGGCACCTGCAGTGTTCTGTAGGAGCCCATAGGGTTTTAGTGAGGTTCCGTTGTGTTGCTAAGGGTCTTGTAGAGTGCTGTCGGGTCCTGGAGTATTCTGTAGGGTTCCAGAGGGCCTCGTAGGGTTCCATCGAAATCTATAGGGTTCCCTAGGGGCCCATAGAGTCCCGTAGATTTCCGTAGGGACCTGTAGGGTTGTGTAAGTGCCCGCAGAAGTCTGTAGGAGTCTGTGGGATTCTGTAAGGTTCCGGAGGGTTCTGCAGGGTTCCGTAGGGACCCGTAGAGTTCCGTAGTGGCTGGTAAAGTTCCGTAGGGCCCTGTGGGGTTCTGTATGGACCTGTAGGGTTCCGTAGGGGCCTGCAGGGTTCCGTAAGTGCCCGCAGGTGTCTGTAGGGTTCCGTAGGGGTCTGTAGGGTTCCGTAGGCACCTGCAGTGTTCTGTAGGAGCCCATAGGGTTTTAGTGAGGTTCCGTTGTGTTGCTAAGGGTCTTGTAGAGTGCTGTCGGGTCCTGGAGTATTCTGTAGGGTTCCAGAGGGGCTGGTAGGGTTCCGTCGAAATCTGAAGTGTTCCCTAGGGGCCCGTAGAGTCCCGTAGATTTCCGTAGGGGCCTGTAGGGTTGTGTAAGTGCCCGCAGGGGTTGGTAGGAGCTTGTAGGGTGCCATATGTTTCCGGAGGGTTGTGTAGGGTTCCGTAGGGGCCTGTGGTGTTCCCTAGGGGCCTGTAGAGTCTCGTACAGTTCCGTAGGGTCCTGTAGGTTTCCATAAGCGCCCGCAGAGGTCTGAAGGGGCCCGTACTGTTCCGTAAGGATCCATAGGGTTCCGTAGAGCTTCGTAGGTTCCCTAGAGGCCTCTGGAGTACCGCAGGAGCCAGTAGTGTTCCGTAGGGTCCTCTAGGGTTGAGTAAGTGCCCGCAGGAGTCTGTAGGAATCCGTGGGATTCTGTAAGGTTCCGGAGGGTTCTGCAGGGTTCCGTAGGGGCCTGTAGAGTTCCGTAGTGGCTGGTAAAGTTCCCTAGGGCCCTGTACCGTTCCATAACTGCCTGCAAGGGTCTTTAGGCTTCCGTAGGGGCTGGTAGGGTTCCATAAAGTTCCGTGGGTTCCTGCAGAGTTCTGCAAGTGCCCGCAAGGGCCTGTAGGGGCCCACAGTGTTTCTGTCAGGTTCCGTAGAGTTCCGTAGGGGCCATATTTTTCTGTAGTGGCTGGTAGTATTCTGTAGGGGTCTGTAGGGTTCCGTAGGCGCCTGCAGTGTTCTGTAGGAGCCCATAGGGTTTTAGTGAGGTTCCGTTGTGTTGCTAAGGGTCTTGTAGAGTGCTGTTGGGTCCTGGAGTATTCTGTAGGGTTCCAGAGGGCCTCGTAGGGTTCCATCGAAATCTATAGGGTTCCCTAGGGGCCCATAGAGTCCCGTAGATTTCCGTAGGGACCTGTAGGGTTGTGTAAGTGCCCGCAGAAGTCTGTAGGAGTCTGTGGGATTCTGTAAGGTTCCGGAGGGTTCTGCAGGGTTCCGTAGGGACCCGTAGAGTTCCGTAGTGGCTGGTAAAGTTCCGTAGGGCCCTGTGGGGTTCTGTATGGACCTGTAGGGTTCCGTAGGGGCCTGCAGGGTTCCATAAGTGCCCGCAGCTGTCTGTAGGGTTCCGTAGGGGTCTGTAGGGTTCCGTAGGCACCTGCAGTGTTCTGTAGGATCCCATAGGGTTTTAGTGAGGTTCCGTTGTGTTGCTAAGGGTCTTGTAGAGTGCTGTCGGGTCCTGGAGTATTCTGTAGGGTTCCAGAGGGCCTCGTAGGGTTCCGTCGAAATCTATAGAGTTCCCTAGGGGCCCATAGAGTCCCGTAGATTTCCGTAGGGACCTGTAGGGTTGTGTAAGTGCCCGCAGAAGTCTGTAGGAGTCTGTGGGATTCTGTAAGGTTCCGGAGGGTTCTGCAGGGTTCCGTAGGGACCCGTAGAGTTCCGTAGTGGCTGGTAAATTTCCGTAGGGCCCTGTGGGGTTCTGTATGGACCTGTAGGGTTCCGTAGGGGCCTGCAGGGTTCCGTAAGTGCCCGCAGGTGTCTGTAGGGTTCCGTAGGGGTCTGTAGGGTTCCGTAGGCACCTGCAGTGTTCTGTAGGAGCCCATAGGGTTTTAGTGAGGTTCCGTTGTGTTGCTAAGGGTCTTGTAGAGTGCTGTCGGGTCCTGGAGTATTCTGTAGGGTTCCAGAGGGGCTGGTAGGGTTCCGTCGAAATCTGAAGGGTTCCCTAGGGGCCCGTAGAGTCCCGTAGATTTCCGTAGGGGCCTGTAGGGTTGTGTAAGTGCCCGCAGGGGTTGGTAGGAGCTTGTAGGGTGCCATATGTTTCCGGAGGGTTGTGTAGGGTTCCGTAGGGGCCTGTGGTGTTCCCTAGGGGCCTGTAGAGTCTCGTACAGTTCCGTAGGGTCCTGTAGGTTTCCATAAGCGCCCGCAGAGGTCTGAAGGGGCCCGTACTGTTCCGTAAGGATCCATAGGGTTCCGTAGAGCTTCGTAGGTTCCCTAGAGGCCTCTGGAGTACCGCAGGAGCCAGTAGTGTTCCGTAGGGTCCTCTAGGGTTGAGTAAGTGCCCGCAGGAGTCTGTAGGAATCCGTGGGATTCTGTAAGGTTCCGGAGGGTTCTGCAGGGTTCCGTAGGGGCCTGTAGAGTTCCGTAGTGGCTGGTAAAGTTCCCTAGGGCCCTGTACCGTTCCATAACTGCCTGCAAGGGTCTTTAGGCTTCCGTAGGGGCTGGTAGGGTTCCATAAAGTTCCGTGGGTTCCTGCAGAGTTCTGCAAGTGCCCGCAAGGGCCTGTAGGGGCCCACAGTGTTTCTGTCAGGTTCCGTAGAGTTCCGTAGGGGCCATATTTTTCTGTAGTGGCTGGTAGTATTCTGTAGGGGTCTGTAGGGTTCCGTAGGCGCCTGCAGTGTTCTGTAGGAGCCCATAGGGTTTTAGTGAGGTTCCGTTGTGTTGCTAAGGGTCTTGTAGAGTGCTGTCGGGTCCTGGAGTATTCTGTAGGGTTCCAGAGGGCCTCGTAGGGTTCCATCGAAATCTATAGGGTTCCCTAGGGGCCCATAGAGTCCCGTAGATTTCCGTAGGGACCTGTAGGGTTGTGTAAGTGCCCGCAGAAGTCTGTAGGAGTCTGTGGGATTCTGTAAGGTTCCGGAGGGTTCTGCAGGGTTCCGTAGGGACCCGTAGAGTTCCGTAGTGGCTGGTAAAGTTCCGTAGGGCCCTGTGGGGTTCTGTATGGACCTGTAGGGTTCCGTAGGGGCCTGCAGGGTTCCATAAGTGCCCGCAGCTGTCTGTAGGGTTCCGTAGGGGTCTGTAGGGTTCCGTAGGCACCTGCAGTGTTCTGTAGGATCCCATAGGGTTTTAGTGAGGTTCCGTTGTGTTGCTAAGGGTCTTGTAGAGTGCTGTCGGGTCCTGGAGTATTCTGTAGGGTTCCAGAGGGCCTCGTAGGGTTCCGTCGAAATCTATAGAGTTCCCTAGGGGCCCATAGAGTCCCGTAGATTTCCGTAGGGACCTGTAGGGTTGTGTAAGTGCCCGCAGAAGTCTGTAGGAGTCTGTGGGATTCTGTAAGGTTCCGGAGGGTTCTGCAGGGTTCCGTAGGGACCCGTAGAGTTCCGTAGTGGCTGGTAAATTTCCGTAGGGCCCTGTGGGGTTCTGTATGGACCTGTAGGGTTCCGTAGGGGCCTGCAGGGTTCCGTAAGTGCCCGCAGGTGTCTGTAGGGTTCCGTAGGGGTCTGTAGGGTTCCGTAGGCACCTGCAGTGTTCTGTAGGAGCCCATAGGGTTTTAGTGAGGTTCCGTTGTGTTGCTAAGGGTCTTGTAGAGTGCTGTCGGGTCCTGGAGTATTCTGTAGGGTTCCAGAGGGGCTGGTAGGGTTCCGTCGAAATCTGAAGGGTTCCCTAGGGGCCCGTAGAGTCCCGTAGATTTCCGTAGGGGCCTGTAGGGTTGTGTAAGTGCCCGCAGGGGTTGGTAGGAGCTTGTAGGGTGCCATATGTTTCCGGAGGGTTGTGTAGGGTTCCGTAGGGGCCTGTGGTGTTCCCTAGGGGCCTGTAGAGTCTCGTACAGTTCCGTAGGGTCCTGTAGGTTTCCATAAGCGCCCGCAGAGGTCTGAAGGGGCCCGTACTGTTCCATAAGGATCCATAGGGTTCCGTAGAGCTTCGTAGGTTCCCTAGAGGCCTCTGGAGTACCGCAGGAGCCAGTAGTGTTCCGTAGGGTCCTCTAGGGTTGAGTAAGTGCCCGCAGGAGTCTGTAGGAATCCGTGGGATTCTGTAAGGTTCTGGAGGGTTCTGCAGGGTTCCGTAGGGGCCCGTAGAGTTCCGTAGTGGCTGGTAAAGTTCCCTAGGGCCCTGTACCGTTCCGTAACTGCCTGCAAGGGTCTTTAGGCTTCCGTAGGGGCTGGTAGGGTTCCATAAAGTTCCGTGGGTTCCTGCAGAGTTCTGCAAGTGCCCGCAAGGGCCTGTAGGGGCCCACAGTGTTTCTGTCAGGTTCCGTAGAGTTCCGTAGGGGCCATATTTTTCTGTAGTGGCTGGTAGTATTCTGTAGGGTTCTGTAGGGTTCCGTAGGCGCCTGCAGTGTTCTGTAGGAGCCCATAGGGTTTTAGTGAGGTTCCGTTGTGTTGCTAAGGGTCTTGTAGAGTGCTGTCGGGTCCTGGAGTATTCTGTAGGGTTCCAGAGGGCCTCGTAGGGTTCCATCGAAATCTATAGGGTTCCCTAGGGGCCCATAGAGTCCCGTAGATTTCCGTAGGGACCTGTAGGGTTGTGTAAGTGCCCGCAGAAGTCTGTAGGAGTCTGTGGGATTCTGTAAGGTTCCGGAGGGTTCTGCAGGGTTCCGTAGGGACCCGTAGAGTTCCGTAGTGGCTGGTAAAGTTCCGTAGGGCCCTGTGGGGTTCTGTATGGACCTGTAGGGTTCCGTAGGGGCCTGCAGGGTTCCATAAGTGCCCGCAGGTGTCTGTAGGGTTCCGTAGGGGTCTGTAGGGTTCCGTAGGCACCTGCAGTGTTCTGTAGGAGCCCATAGGGTTTTAGTGAGGTTCCGTTGTGTTGCTAAGGGTCTTGTAGAGTGCTGTCGGGTCCTGGAGTGTTCTGTAGGGTTCCAGAGGGCCTGGTAGGGTTCCGTCGAAATCTATAGAGTTCCCTAGGGGCCCGTAGAGTCCCATAGATTTCCGTAGGGACCTGTAGGGTTGTGTAAGTGCCCGCAGAAGTCTGTAGGAGTCTGTGGGATTCTGTAAGGTTCCGGAGGGTTCTGCAGGGTTCCGTAGGGACCCGTAGAGTTCCGTAGTGGCTGGTAAAGTTCCGTAGGGCCCTGTGGGGTTCTGTATGGACCTGTAGGGTTCCGTAGGGGCCTGCAGGGTTCCGTAAGTGCCCGCAGGTGTCTGTAGGGTTCCGTAGGGGTCTGTAGGGTTCCGTAGGCACCTGCAGTGTTCTGTAGGAGCCCATAGGGTTTTAGTGAGGTTCCGTTGTGTTGCTAAGGGTCTTGTAGAGTGCTGTCGGGTCCTGGAGTATTCTGTAGGGTTCCAGAGGGCCTGGTAGGGTTCCGTCGAAATCTGAAGGGTTCCCTAGGGGCCCGTAGAGTCCCGTAGATTTCCGTAGGGGCCTGTAGGGTTGTGTAAGTGCCCGCAGGGGTTGGTAGGAGCTTGTAGGGTGCCATATGTTTCCGGAGGGTTGTGTAGGGTTCCGTAGGGGCCTGTGGTGTTCCCTAGGGGCCTGTAGAGTCTCGTACAGTTCCGTAGGGTCCTGTAGGTTTCCATAAGCGCCCGCAGAGGTCTGAAGGGGCCCGTACTGTTCCGTAAGGATCCATAGGGTTCCGTAGAGCTTCGTAGGTTCCCTAGAGGCCTCTGGAGTACCGCAGGAGCCAGTAGTGTTCCGTAGGGTCCTCTAGGGTTGAGTAAGTGCCCGCAGGAGTCTGTAGGAATCTGTGGGATTCTGTAAGGTTCCGGAGGGTTCTGCAGGGTTCCGTAGGGGCCCGTAGAGTTCCGTAGTGGCTGGTAAAGTTCCCTAGGGCCCTGTACCGTTCCGTAACTGCCTGCAATGGTCTTTAGGCTTCCGTAGGGGCTGGTAGGGTTCCATAAAGTTCCGTGGGTTCCTGCAGAGTTCTGCAAGTGCCCGCAAGGGCCTGTAGGGGCCCACAGTGTTTCTGCCAGGTTCCGTAGAGTTCCGTAGGGGCCATATTTTTCTGTAGTGGCTGGTAGTATTCTGTAGGGGTCTGTAGGTTTCCGTAGGCGCCTGCAGTGTTCTGTAGGAGCCCATAGGGTTTTAGTGAGGTTCCGTTGTGTTGCTAAGGGTCTTGTAGAGTGCTGTCGGGTCCTGGAGTATTCTGTAGGGTTCCAGAGGGCCTCGTAGGGTTCCGTCGAAATCTATAGAGTTCCCTAGGGGCCCATAGAGTCCCGTAGATTTCCGTAGGGACCTGTAGGGTTGTGTAAGTGCCCGCAGAAGTCTGTAGGAGTCTGTGGGATTCTGTAAGGTTCCGGAGGGTTCTGCAGGGTTCCGTAGGGACCCGTAGAGTTCCGTAGTGGCTGGTAAAGTTCCGTAGGGCCCTGTGGGGTTCTGTATGGACCTGTAGGGTTCCGTAGGGGCCTGCAGGGTTCCGTAAGTGCCCGCAGGTGTCTGTAGGGTTCCGTAGGGGTCTGTAGGGTTCCGTAGGCACCTGCAGTGTTCTGTAGGAGCCCATAGGGTTTTAGTGAGGTTCCGTTGTGTTGCTAAGGGTCTTGTAGAGTGCTGTCGGGTCCTGGAGTATTCTGTAGGGTTCCAGAGGGGCTGGTAGGGTTCCGTCGAAATCTGAAGGGTTCCCTAGGGGCCCATAGAGTCCCGTAGATTTCCGTAGGGGCCTGTAGGGTTGTGTAAGTGCCCGCAGGGGTTGGTAGGAGCTTGTAGGGTGCCATATGTTTCCGGAGGGTTGTGTAGGGTTCCGTAGGGGCCTGTGGTGTTCCCTAGGGGCCTGTAGAGTCTCGTACAGTTCCGTAGGGTCCTGTAGGTTTCCATAAGCGCCCGCAGAGGTCTGAAGGGGCCCGTACTGTTCCGTAAGGATCCATAGGGTTCCGTAGAGCTTCGTAGGTTCCCTAGAGGCCTCTGGAGTACCGCAGGAGCCAGTAGTGTTCCGTAGGGTCCTCTAGGGTTGAGTAAGTGCCCGCAGGAGTCTGTAGGAATCCGTGGGATTCTGTAAGGTTCTGGAAGGTTCTGCAGGGTTCCGTAGGGGCCCGTAGAGTTCCGTAGTGGCTGGTAAAGTTCCCTAGGGCCCTGTACCGTTCCATAACTGCCTGCAAGGGTCTTTAGGCTTCCGTAGGGGCTGGTAGGGTTCCATAAAGTTCCGTGGGTTCCTGCAGAGTTCTGCAAGTGCCCGCAAGGGCCTGTAGGGGCCCACAGTGTTTCTGTCAGGTTCCGTAGACTTCCGTAGGGGCCATATTTTTCTGTAGTGGCTGGTAGTATTCTGTAGGGGTCTGTAGGGTTCCGTAGGCGCCTGCAGTGTTCTGTAGGAGCCCATAGGGTTTTAGTGAGGTTCCGTTGTGTTGCTAAGGGTCTTGTAGAGTGCTGTCGGGTCCTGGAGTATTCTGTAGGGTTCCAGAGGGCCTCGTAGGGTTCCATCGAAATCCGTAGGGTTCCCTAGGGGCCCATAGAGTCCTGTAGATTTCCGTAGGGACCTGTAGGGTTGTGTAAGTGCCCGCAGAAGTCTGTAGGAGTCTGTGGGATTCTGTAAGGTTCCGGAGGGTTCTGCAGGGTTCCGTAGGGACCCGTAGAGTTCCGTAGTGGCTGGTAAAGTTCCGTAGGGCCCTGTGGGGTTCTGTATGGACCTGTAGGGTTCCGTAGGGGCCTGCAGGGTTCCGTAAGTGCCCGCAGGTGTCTTTAGGGTTCTGTAGGGGTCTGTAGGGTTCCGTAGGCACCTGCAGTGTTCTGTAGGAGCCCATAGGGTTTTAGTGAGGTTCCGTTGTGTTGCTAAGGGTCTTGTAGAGTGCTGTCGGGTCGTGGAGTATTCTGTAGGGTTCCAGAGGGCCTCGTAGGGTTCCGTCGAAATCTGAAGGGTTCCCTAGGGGCCCGTAGAGTCCCATAGATTTCCATAGGGGCCTGTAGGGTTGTGTAAGTGCCCGCAGGGGTTGGTAGGAGCTTGTAGGGTGCCATATGTTTCCGGAGGGTTGTGTAGGGTTCCGTAGGGGCCTGTGGTGTTCCCTAGGGGCCTGTAGAGTCTCGTAGAGTTCCGTAGGGTCCTGTAGGTTTCCATAAGCGCCCGCAGAGGTCTGAAGGGGCCCGTACTGTTCCGTAAGGATCCATAGGGTTCCGTAGAGCTTCGTAGGTTCCCTAGAGGCCTCTGGAGTACCGCAGGAGCCAGTAGTGTTCCGTAGGGTCCTCTAGGGTTGAGTAAGTGCCCGCAGGAGTCTGTAGGAATCCGTGGGATTCTGTAAGGTTCTGGAGGGTTCTGCAGGGTTCCGTAGGGGCCCGTAGAGTTCCATAGTGGCTGGTAAAGTTCCCTAGGGCCCTGTACCGTTCCGTAACTGCCTGCAAGGGTCTTTAGGCTTCCGTAGGGGCTGGTAGGGTTCCATAAAGTTCCGTGGGTTCCTGCAGAGTTCTGCAAGTGCCCGCAAGGGCCTGTAGGGGCCCACAGTGTTTCTGCCAGGTTCCGAAGAGTTCCGTAGGGGCCATATTTTTCTGTAGTGGCTGGTAGTATTCTGTAGGGGTCTGTAGGTTTCCGTAGGCACCTACAGTGTTCTGTAGGAGCCCATAGGGTTTTAGTGAGGTTCCGTTGTGTTACTAAGGGTTCTCGTAGAGTGCTGTCGGGTCCTGGAGTATTCTGTAGGGTTCCAGAGGGCCTCGTAGGGTTCCATCGAAATCTATAGGGTTCCCTAGGGGCCCATAGAGTCCCGTAGATTTCCGTAGGGACCTGTAGGGTTGTGTAAGTGCCCGCAGAAGTCTGTAGGAGTCTGTGGGATTCTGTAAGGTTCCGGAGGGTTCTGCAGGGTTCCGTAGGGGCCCGTAGAGTTCCGTAGTGGCTGGTAAAGTTCCGTAGGGCCCTGTGGGGTTCTGTATGGACCTGTAGGGTTCCGTAGGGGCCTGCAGGTTTCCGTAAGTGCCCGCAGGTGTTTGTAGGGTTCCGTAGGGGTCTGTGGGGTTCCGTAGGCACCTGCAGTGTTCTGTAGGAGCCTATAGGGTTTTAGTGAGGTTCCGTTGTGTTGCTAAGGGTCTTGTAGAGTGCTGTCGGGTCCTGGAGTATTCTGTAGGGTTCCAGAGGGGCTGGTAGGGTTCCGTCGAAATCTGAAGGGTTCCCTAGGGGCCCGTAGAGTCCCGTAGATTTCCGTAGGGGCCTGTAGGGTTGTGTAAGTGCCCGCAGTGTCGGAGTGGGAGACGGACCCGGAGTAACGATGAGTCTCAATATGAGTATGGTCGTTCTCCCTTTATTCAAGTTCACACCGAGTATATAAAGACAGACAAGCAGAGCACGCGCTAGCAACAATTATACGATTGGCTTACAGTCTCTGTTCACGCGCCTAGAGCGCTCACACAATTAGTGCAGACCTCTTGTCCACGCGCAGCAGATGTTTCTCTATCTCCCAGAGGCAGTACCGCTTATCACTTACTTATCATGTAGCTACTTCTTCATACTTCTGTTTCTCAAGGACAGTTCACAGCCTCCTCCGGGCTCTCATCCCTATCAAAGACTGGGTTGCTCATTGTAATCAAGTCATGCCCTTTTTCACTCAGCCATTCCTCCACAATTCCCCCTTTTTGTTTTTGAGCAATCCAGGCTTGGTTTACTACTTTTAACTTAGCTCTCTTAATACAACTAAGCACTAAACATAAGCATAGACCTATAATCACAAGAGTTATTATAATGCGCAAACCTTCAACAAGCAAGCCTACTAACCATTGTGGCATATTCCCAAACAAGTTAGTCAGCCACCCCTCTAAAAATCCATGGTTTTGATGAATTTTGTTTGCATGCTCTTTTAACCATTGCAACTGTTTATGAATTGATTTGCTGTGATCGGACAAATTCATACAACACATGCCTTCAAAATCCTCACAACCATGACCTTGAGCTAATAGCAAAAAGTCAATTGCCGCTCTATTCTGCAAAATTGCGTGGCGTAAGCTATTTTGATCTCCTAACAGAGTTTCTATTACCTCAGTGGTGACTTTAGCTTGTTTTTCAGCCCAACAAGCTAACCGTCCTATCTCCTTCAAAGCTCTGCCTGCTGCTGCCCCAGGTACAAACATGGATAAAAACACTCTCTCAGTGGGATTGAGTAAGGTAACTTCATCATTGCAATTTGGTGGGAGACCCGTGACCGCCCGTTTCGTACGTGCGGCATTTTCTCCCTTGGTCACATTTTTCCACCAGTTTTGATTTGGGGCTAACAACGTGAGTTTGCCAAGATAACATGGACCACCTATCACATTTTTCGGTATTCCCTGCCATGCCCTGTCACCACATATCAAAAACACGTTTGGCGGCAAGGCTTTTGGGGTGCCATTTTTCCAAATTTTCTGTTCCCCTTTTGTTCCAACCCCAAGGGCTCCCAATCCTTGTTTTGATGTGTCATTTGTGCCACAAAATGCACCTTTATGTCTATAGTCATAGTAGTTTGCTTTCGGAGTGACGTTTGTCCACCCCGTCCAATTAAATGATCGATAATAATTTACGCCAGTAAAGGCAGGTCCTCCAAAAAATATGCAGGTTTGAGTCCAGTTCTGGGAGGCATTTCCAATTCTCATTGATCCTAACAGTTCTAATTCTTGAGGGTCCCAAGGCAGCGTAACATTCAGGCTATTAAGGAGCGTGGCACTACAGTTACTAACACTCTGAGAATTAGTGCAGTTCTGCTTACTATACTTACTAAAGTCTTCTACCTTAAAACCAGGCACTCCTATCAAACATGTCCGAAAAGGCTCTGTAGCAGAAGCAAGCGATAGACAAAAGGCTTGTTGTCCTGTCTTATTCGCCCAGGTGACCCACATGTTTTCCCTAGGTTCAATCTTGTGGAGGGTCATTACCGCCGGAATCAATATCCCCAGGATCAGGATCTTGAACATCTTGGTTGTCAGGTGGATCATGTCGAGTCAGAGCAGGTTTTACAGCTCGACTAGGCACCCACACTGGACCGCAATCTGTGGAGACACACATATGACCTCGACCATTAAATATAACAGGAACAGGCCCCAACCAAATTCCAGAGACTGGATCTCTATACATCACTTTGAGTTGCGGGAGTATTGTTGTACTATTGAACTTAAGGTTTTGATGGTGAATCATCACTGGCGGTTCCTCTCGATCACCCATGAGACAGAGAAAGTTCAACGTAAAGAGCACACGATGTAGCCTTTGCTGAGCATCTGTCTCTACTCCCTTCTGTTTACCTAGATAGTCCTTCAATACTTGATGAGTGCGTTCCACTAATCCTTGTCCCGTAGGCGAATGTGGGATCCCTGTCGTGTGATCGACTCCCCATCTTAACAAGAACTTTCTAACCTTTTGACTAACATAAGCAGGCCCATTATCAGTTTTAATGCATTCAGGCACTCCTAATACAGCAAAGCAAGCAAGCAAGTGTTTACATACATGATGTGCCTTTTCTCCAGGCAATGCGGTTGCCCAGATCATTTTTGAAAATGTATCAATGGTCACATGTACATACTTCAAGCGACCAAACTCTGGGATATGTGTGACATCCATCTGCCACAACTCTAACGCCTTTAATCCTTTTGGGTTCACTCCTAACCCTATTCCTGGGCCATGGCTCCCACATTTCGGGCAGGCTTGGATAATGCCTCGAGCCTCATTTTCTGTTAAATTAAATTGTCTTTTTAGCCCTTTTGCATTTTGGTGAAAATTCTCATGACTCTGCCTAGCTTGTTGAAATTTATCCATAGGAGGCACATGACACACTGGACTAACCAGGCTGTCAGCAAGTTGATTGCCCTGGCCTAATCCAAGGTCTAGCTGATGACTACGAATATGGATAACACAACAGGCAGCTGTTCTTTGGTCAAGTATAGATCGCAACCGAATAAATAAAATTCCCAGCCTAGGATTAGCTGTCTCTCTAAGTAGAGCGTCTTCCAGGCGTGGCACTATTCCAGCCACATATAATGAGTCTGTTACTACATTCAAGGGAGTGCTTAGCCAATTGTTCAAGGCCCAAACTACTGCGGTTAGTTCCAATGTTTGAAGGGAATCTCGAGGTTGTCCCTCTATGATATGCTGACACCATTGACCCTTTTCCTGCCAAACACAGGCTGCACGCCGCAAGCGTTTGCCTGCATCTGTATACACAGTGATACCATCTGACAATGGGTCTCTCCGTACCTTGGGTCTTTCTAGCCACTGATTTCTTTTTAGAACTTGCCATAATTTCCCTTGTGGCTGTTGTGAATGCACTCTCCCACTGTAGCCTAACAAGGCTTCTTGCATGGCAGCGTCATTACGCAGCCACCATTCTAAATCTACAGCGTTAACAGGTATGCTAATATCCTCTGGTTCTTTACCACTGATTTCTATGATTCGTGATCTTCCTTTTCGTATCAATTCACCTACTGCTTCAGTTCGCGTTTGAATGCTCGTTTTTGGTTGTACACTTAAGAATATCCATTCTAAGACATTGAACACATTCTCTTTTGTTACCTTCCCTTCGCATTTGTCAGTGGCATCACCAAAGAAGGAGAAGAGAGTAGCAAGTTCCCCCTTTTTGTTTTGCCATTGACAAATGACTGCATATGGTGAATCTTTCCCATTACATATTATCAGAGACACTGGCAACATTAAAATGCGTCGAGATGACCACGTCGATTGCAGTTTTTGTGCAATTTGTTGTAGTGCTGCTTGCTGCATCGCCGTCAGAGTAACGCCGTTGGCTGGATGATTGCTTCTCAATAATTCTGTTAAGGGTGCAATGTCAGTATTGGAAATACCAACACAGTTCTGCACCCATTGAATGTCTCCAAGCAGGGTTTGGACATCAGTCAGTGTGCGCAATTGAGTTGCAAGCTCGGTTTTTTGTGGTCGAATCTTGGAGTCTATGATGGACCGTGGTGCTTTGTTTTTGAGCTTCAGTCCTTTCTACTCTCAATAACATTTCTTCAATGTCTGCTCCTTTTGGTAGACTGGCTAGAATTTGCTTGGTGGTCTTATTGGCATTATCAAAAGCCAATACTTTGAACATCTGTTGTTTACCGCTGTCATCTAAATCAGGGTGATTCATGATTGCTTCCCACAGTCGGTCAACAAAGTTACTATATTTTTCTGTAGTTCCTTGCATCATGGTACCAAATGACGGAATAGTAGATCCTGGGAGGCCGAGAAATGCCTCTAGGGCAAGTTGCGCCGATCGCTGTAATAGGTTTGCTAGAAACGTCAATTGTACTTCCAAGTCACTAAATTTTCCGTGCCCTGTGAACATCTCTGCCGTGACTCCACGGAGGGGGTCTCCCTCCCCTTGTCTTCGAGATGCTTCATTCATAGCTCGTTGTTGCCAGGAGGATTCCCACAACAAATATTGTGTTGGAGTAAGCAACAGTCTCATTAGGTTACGACAATCATATGGACACATCAGATCAGGAGAAAAAATCCAGCTGACAATTTGTCGGGTAGCCTCAGATTTTAATCCATAAGTTGAGATGGTGGTGCGAGCTTGTTGTAAAATTTTCCAATCATGTGGTTCCCATTTGCCAGTATTGTTTACATGTACGACGGGACACGCGAGAGGTGGAGTTCCGCCCAAACTAGCGGCTGTTCCCCACTGTCCTTCTAATGTAGCGTCTCTAATAATGCCATTCCAGCGTGCAGTTCTCGGAGGTGTTGAGGGATTCACTAGCCATGGAGGCATGTTATCATCCTTCCTCGCCACACGTAAATCTAACTCGTCGAGCCGCCTTAAAACTGTCTGTAACACTTTGTCTGTGGACAGTTTACGACTCTTGTCCGGGGGTGGAGTTGGCGGACCAGACGAGTCACTGGAGGGGGGTAGCGGTGGATACAAGGCAGGCGGAGTTGCTGGAGGCGGTGCTGTGGGCGGAGGGCGACACGCTGCTCCTCCCAAATCGATGAGATCAGTAGACGTTTCAGGCCCCTCCCCTATCGGAGTTTTCTGAGGAGACGCTTCCGCATTTGCATTACTTTTCTGTTCTGGTTTCGCATCGGTCACTTCCGCTTTTCCCGAGTTTTGCAAGGGGTTCAGCGGCAAGTCTTTACTTTTCTCAGGAGGGTCAGAGTCCTCATTAGCTCGAATTTCAGCAACAGTTTTACACACAGTCCCGGTCATTCCCTTTACCGCGGGCAGCCCGAAGAACCGCGCAATAGGTCCAGGCTTACTTTCAGGTTTTAAGGCGGCCGCTCCTGGACCTAACATTTGAGCAGCTGCACAGGCTACTTCCCGCTCCGCTTTCATCGCTTTTAAAGTCTCTAGCACAGTATGCCACAACCCACGGACGGCTTTTATCTCTTTCTCCTCTTTTTCATCCCCCTCGATTGTTTTTTGCCACATCGTCCCTCCAAAATCTTGCCATTCCAAAACAGAAAACAGCATAGGTGTGTCAGAAAAATGACCCCATCGCTGTCCTAATTTAATTAACTTTATCAACAGTTTCGCCGGTACTTCATTATCTCTCTTAGAGAGGATTCCAGCGAGTAGCATGGAACTTATCAACAGTTTCGCCGGTATTTCACTCCCTCTCTTAGAGAGGATTCCAGCGAGTAGCGTGGCCGCAGCTTCTACTTGCATCACTGCGCCTGGGAGGCGAGAGGCCACCTCGCACCGTTGTCTGCTCCCGCCTTTGCGCCCGAGCAGCACTTCTCCCAGCCGTGGTTTCCCACTCCCCTCCTCTAGCTGCTTACCGCAGACTCGGAGAACTCAGTCCCGCTGAGCTATGGATCTCTGTGCATCCTCTGCTACCAGATGTCGGAGTGGGAGACAGACCCGGAGTAACGATGAGTCTCAATATGAGTATGGTCGTTCTCCCTTTATTCAAGTTCACACCGAGTATATAAAGACAGACAAGCAGAGCACGCGCTAGCAACAATTATACGATTGGCTTACAGTCTCTGTTCACGCGCCTAGAGCGCTCACACAATTAGTGCAGACCTCTTGTCCACGCGCAGCAGATGTTTCTCTATCTCCCAGAGGCAGTACCGCTTATCACTTACTTATCATGTAGCTACTTCTTCATACTTCTGTTTCTCAAGGACAGTTCACAGCCTCCTCCGGGCTCTCATCCCTATCAAAGACTGGGTTGCTCATTGTAATCAAGTCATGCCCTTTTTCACTCAGCCATTCCTCCACACCGCAGGGGTTGGTAGGAGCTTGTAGGGTGCCATATGTTTCCGGAGGGTTGTGTAGGGTTCCGTAGGGGCCTGTGGTGTTCCCTAGGGGCCTGTAGAGTCTCGTACAGTTCCGTAGGGTCCTGTAGGTTTCCATAAGCGCCCGCAGAGGTCTGAAGGGGCCCGTACTGTTCCGTAAGGATCCATAGGGTTCCGTAGAGCTTCGTAGGTTCCCTAGAGGCCTCTGGAGTACCGCAGGAGCCAGTAGTGTTCCGTAGGGTCCTCTAGGGTTGAGTAAGTGCCCGCAGGAGTCTGTAGGAATCCGTGGGATTCTGTAAGGTTCTGGAGGGTTCTGCAGGGTTCCGTAGGGGCCCGTAGAGTTCCGTAGTGGCTGGTAAAGTTCCCTAGGGCCCTGTACCGTTCCGTAACTGCCTGCAAGGGTCTTTAGGCTTCCGTAGGGGCTGGTAGGGTTCCATAAAGTTCCGTGGGTTCCTGCAGAGTTCTGCAAGTGCCCGCAAGGGCCTGTAGGGGCCCACAGTGTTTCTGCCAGGTTCCGTAGAGTTCCGTAGGGGCCATATTTTTCTGTAGTGGCTGGTAGTATTCTGTAGGGGTCTGTAGGGTTCCGTAGGCACCTACAGTGTTCTGTAGGAGCCCATAGGGTTTTAGTGAGGTTCCGTTGTGTTACTAAGGGTTCTCGTAGAGTGCTGTCGGGTCCTGGAGTATTCTGTAGGGTTCCAGAGGGCCTCGTAGGGTTCCATCGAAATCTATAGGGTTCCCTAGGGGCCCACAGAGTCCCGTAGATTTCCGTAGGGACCTGTAGGGTTGTGTAAGTGCCCGCAGAAGTCTGTAGGAGTCTGTGGGATTCTGTAAGGTTCCGGAGGGTTCTGCAGGGTTCCGTAGGGGCCCGTAGAGTTCCGTAGTGGCTGGTAAAGTTCCGTAGGGCCCTGTGGGGTTCTGTATGGACCTGTAGGGTTCCGTAGGGGCCTGCAGGGTTCCGTAAGTGCCCGCAGGTGTTTGTAGGGTTCCGTAGGGGTCTGTGGGGTTCCGTAGGCACCTGCAGTGTTCTGTAGGAGCCCATAGGGTTTTAGTGAGGTTCCGTTGTGTTGCTAAGGGTCTTGTAGAGTGCTGTCGGGTCCTGGAGTATTCTGTAGGGTTCCAGAGGGCCTTGTAGGGTTCCGTCGAAATCTGAAGGGTTCCCTAGGGGCCCGTAGAGTCCCGTAGATTTCCGTAGGGGCCTGTAGGGTTGTGTAAGTGCCCGCAGGGGTTGGTAGGAGCTTGTAGGGTGCCATATGTTTCCGGAGGGTTGTGTAGGGTTCCGTAGGGGCCTGTGGTGTTCCCTAGGGGCCTGTAGAGTCTCGTACAGTTCCGTAGGGTCCTGTAGGTTTCCATAAGCGCCCGCAGAGGTCTGAAGGGGCCCGTACTGTTCCGTAAGGATCCATAGGGTTCCGTAGAGCTTCGTAGGTTCCCTAGAGGCCTCTGGAGTACCGCAGGAGCCAGTAGTGTTCCGTAGGGTCCTCTAGGGTTGAGTAAGTGCCCGCAGGAGTCTGTAGGAATCCGTGGGATTCTGTAAGGTTCTGGAGGGTTCTGCAGGGTTCCGTAGGGGCCCGTAGAGTTCCGTAGTGGCTGGTAAAGTTCCCTAGGGCCCTGTACCGTTCCGTAACTGCCTGCAAGGGTCTTTAGGCTTCCGTAGGGGCTGGTAGGGTTCCATAAAGTTCCGTGGGTTCCTGCAGAGTTCTGCAAGTGCCCGCAAGGGCCTGTAGGGGCCCACAGTGTTTCTGCCAGGTTCCGTAGAGTTCCGTAGGGGCCATATTTTTCTGTAGTGGCTGGTAGTATTCTGTAGGGGTCTGTAGGGTTCCGTAGGCACCTGCAGTGTTCTGTAGGAGCCCATAGGGTTTTAGTGAGGTTCCGTTGTGTTGCTAAGGGTCTTGTAGAGTGCTGTCGGGTCCTGGAGTATTCTGTAGGGTTCCAGAGGGGCTGGTAGGGTTCCGTCGAAATCTATAGGGTTCCCTAGGGGCCCATAGAGTCCCGTAGATTTCCGTAGGGACCTGTAGGGTTGTGTAAGTGCCCGCAGAAGTCTGTAGGAGTCTGTGGGATTCTGTAAGGTTCCGGGGGGTTCTGTAGGGTTCCGTAGGGACCCGTAGAGTTCCGTAGTGGCTGGTAAAGTTCCGTAGGGCCCTGTGGGGTTCTGTATGGACCTGTAGGGTTCCGTAGGGGCCTGCAGGGTTCCGTAAGTGCCCGCAGGTGTCTGTAGGGTTCCGTAGGGGTCTGTGGGGTTCCGTAGGCACCTGCAGTGTTCTGTAGGAGCCCATAGGGTTTTAGTGAGGTTCCGTTGTGTTGCTAAGGGTCTTGTAGAGTGCTGTCGGGTCCTGGAGTATTCTGTAGGGTTCCAGAGGGCCTTGTAGGGTTCCGTCGAAATCTGAAGGGTTCCCTAGGGGCCCGTAGAGTCCCGTAGATTTCCGTAGGGACCTGTAGGGTTGTGTAAGTGCCCGCAGGGGTTGGTAGGAGCTTGTAGGGTGCCATATGTTTCCGGAGGGTTGTGTAGGGTTCCGTAGGGGCCTGTGGTGTTCCCTAGGGGCCTGTAGAGTCTCGTACAGTTTCGGTAGGGTCCTGTAGGTTTCCATAAGCGCCCGCAGAGGTCTGAAGGGGCCCGTACTGTTCCGTAAGGATCCATAGGGTTCCGTAGAGCTTCGTAGGTTCCCTAGAGGCCTCTGGAGTACCGCAGGAGCCAGTAGTGTTCCGTAGGGTCCTCTAGGGTTGAGTAAGTGCCCGCAGGAGTCTGTAGGAATCCGTGGGATTCTGTAAGGTTCTGGAGGGTTCTGCAGGGTTCCGTAGGGGCCCGTAGAGTTCCATAGTGGCTGGTAAAGTTCCCTAGGGCCCTGTACCGTTCCGTAACTGCCTGCAAGGGTCTTTAGGCTTCCGTAGGGGCTGGTAGGGTTCCATAAAGTTCCGTGGGTTCCTGCAGAGTTCTGCAAGTGCCCGCAAGGGCCTGTAGGGGCCCACAGTGTTTCTGTCAGGTTCTGTAGAGTTCCGTAGGGGCCATATTTTTCTGTAGTGGCTGGTAGTATTCTGTAGGGGTCTGTAGGTTTCCGTAGGCACCTACAGTGTTCTGTAGGAGCCCATAGGGTTTTAGTGAGGTTCCGTTGTGTTACTAAGGGTTCTCGTAGAGTGCTGTCGGGTCCTGGAGTATTCTGTAGGGTTCCAGAGGGCCTCGTAGGGTTCCATCGAAATCTATAGGGTTCCCTAGGGGCCCACAGAGTCCCGTAGATTTCCGTAGGGACCTGTAGGGTTGTGTAAGTGCCCGCAGAAGTCTGTAGGAGTCTGTGGGATTCTGTAAGGTTCCGGAGGGTTCTGCAGGGTTCCGTAGGGGCCCGTAGAGTTCCGTAGTGGCTGGTAAAGTTCCGTAGGGCCCTGTGGGGTTCTGTATGGACCTGTAGGGTTCCGTAGGGGCCTGCAGGGTTCCGTAAGTGCCCGCAGGTGTTTGTAGGGTTCCGTAGGGGTCTGTGGGATTCCGTAGGCACCTGCAGTGTTCTGTAGGAGCCCATAGGGTTTTAGTGAGGTTCCGTTGTGTTGCTAAGGGTCTTGTAGAGTGCTGTCGGGTCCTGGAGTATTCTGTAGGGTTCCAGAGGGGCTGGTAGGGTTCCGTCGAAATCTGAAGGGTTCCCTAGGGGCCCGTAGAGTCCCGTAGATTTCCGTAGGGGCCTGTAGGGTTGTGTAAGTGCCCGCAGGGGTTGGTAGGAGCTTGTAGGGTGCCATATGTTTCCGGAGGGTTGTGTAGGGTTCCGTAGGGGCCTGTGGTGTTCCCTAGGGGCCTGTAGAGTCTCGTACAGTTCCGTAGGGTCCTGTAGGTTTCCATAAGCGCCCGCAGAGGTCTGAAGGGGCCCGTACTGTTCCGTAAGGATCCATAGGGTTCCGTAGAGCTTCGTAGGTTCCCTAGAGGCCTCTGGAGTACCGCAGGAGCCAGTAGTGTTCCGTAGGGTCCTCTAGGGTTGAGTAAGTGCCCGCAGGAGTCTGTAGGAATCCGTGGGATTCTGTAAGGTTCCAGAGGGTTCTGCAGGGTTCCGTAGGGGCCCGTAGAGTTCCGTAGTGGCTGGTAAAGTTCCGTAGGGCCCTGTACCGTTCCGTAACTGCCTGCAAGGGTCTTTAGGCTTCCGTAGGGGCTGGTAGGGTTCCATAAAGTTCCGTGGGTTCCTGCAGAGTTCTGCAAGTGCCCGCAAGGGCCTGTAGGGGCCCACAGTGTTTCTGCCAGGTTCCGTAGAGTTCCGTAGGGGCCATATTTTTCTGTAGTGGCTGGTAGTATTCTGTAGGGGTCTGTAGGGTTCCGTAGGCGCCTGCAGTGTTCTGTAGGAGCCCATAGGGTTTTAGTGAGGTTCCGTTGTGTTGCTAAGGGTCTTGTAGAGTGCTCTTGGGTCCTGGAGTATTCTGCAGGGTTCCAGAGGGCCTCGTAGGGTTCCGTCGAAATCTATAGGGTTCCCTAGGGGCCCATAGAGTCCCGTAGATTTCCGTAGGGACCTGTAGGGTTGTGTAAGTGCCTGCAGAAGTCTGTAGGAGTCTGTGGGCTTGTGTAAGGTTCCGGAGGGTTCTGCAGGGTTCCGTAGGGGCCCGCAGAGTTCCGTAGTGGCTGGTAAAGTTCCGTAGGGCCCTGTGGGGTTCTGTATGGACCTGTAGGGTTCCGTAGGGGCCTGCAGGGTTCCGTAAGTGCCCGCAGGTGTTTGTAGGGTTCCGTAGGGGTCTGTAGGGTTCCGTAGGCACCTGCAGTGTTCTGTAGGAGCCCATAGGGTTTTAGTGAGGTTCCGTTGTGTTGCTAAGGGTCTTGTAGAGTGCTGTCGGGTCCTGGAGTATTCTGTAGGGTTCCAGAGGGGCTGGTAGGGTTCCGTCGAAATCTGAAGGGTTCCCTAGGGGCCCGTAGAGTCCCGTAGATTTCCGTAGGGGCCTGTAGGGTTGTGTAAGTGCCCGCAAGGGTTGGTAGGAGCTTGTAGGGTGCCATATGTTTCCGGAGGGTTGTGTAGGGTTCCGTAGGGGCCTGTGGTGTTCCCTAGGGGCCTGTAGAGTCTCGTACAGTTCCGTAGGGTCCTGTAGGTTTCCATAAGCGCCCGCAGAGGTCTGAAGGGGCCCGTACTGTTCCGTAAGGATCCATAGGGTTCCGTAGAGCTTCGTAGGTTCCCTAGAGGCCTCTGGAGTACCGCAGGAGCCAGTAGTGTTCTGTAGGGGCCCGTAGGGTTCCTTCCATAGGAGCTGGCAGTGTTCCGTAGGGTCCTCTAGGGTTGAGTAAGTGCCCGCAGGAGTCTGTAGGAATCCGTGGGATTCTGTAAGGTTCTGGAGGGTTCTGCAGGGTTCCGTAGGGGCCCGTAGAGTTCCGTAGTGGCTGGTAAAGTTCCCTAGGGCCCTGTACCGTTCCGTAACTGCCTGCAAGGGTCTTTAGGCTTCCGTAGGGGCTGGTAGTGTTCCATAAAGTTCTGTGGGTTCCTGCAGAGTTCTGCAAGCGCCCGCAAGGGCCTGTAGGGGCCCACAGTGTTTCTGTCAGGTTCCGTAGACTTCCGTAGGGGCCATATTTTTCTGTAGTGGCTGGTAGTATTCTGTAGGGATCTGTAGGGTTCCGTAGGCGCCTGCAGTGTTCTGTAGGAGCCCATAGGGTTTTAGTGAGGTTCCGTTGTGTTGCTAAGGGTCTTGTAGAGTGCTGTCGGGTCCTGGAGTATTCTGTAGGGTTCCAGAGGGGCTCGTAGGTTTCCATCGAAATCTATAGGGTTCCCTAGGGGCCCATAGAGTCCCGTAGATTTCCGTAGGGACCTGTAGGGTTCCGTAAGTGCCCGCAGGTGTCTGTAGGGTTCCGTAGGGGTCTGTAGGGTTCCGTAGGCACCTGCAGTGTTCTGTAGGAGCCCATAGGGTTTTAGTGAGGTTCCGTTGTGTTGCTAAGGGTCTTGTAGAGTGCTGTCGGGTCCTGGAGTATTCTGTAGGGTTCCAGAGGGGCTGGTAGGGTTCCGTCGAAATCTGAAGGGTTCCCTAGGGGCCCGTAGAGTCCCGTAGATTTCCGTAGGGGCCTGTAGGGTTGTGTAAGTGCCCGCAGGGGTTGGTAGGAGCTTGTAGGGTGCCATATGTTTCCGGAGGGTTGTGTAGGGTTCCGTAGGGGCCTGTGGTGTTCCCTAGGGGCCTGTAGAGTCTCGTACAGTTCCGTAGGGTCCTGTAGGTTTCCATAAGCGCCCGCAGAGGTCTGAAGGGGCCCGTACTGTTCCGTAAGGATCCATAGGGTTCCGTAGAGCTTCGTAGGTCCCCTAGAGGCCTCTGGAGTACCGCAGGAGCCAGTAGTGTTCCGTAGGGTCCTCTAGGGTTGAGTAAGTGCCCGCAGGAGTCTGTAGGAATCCGTGGGATTCTGTAAGGTTCCGGAGGGTTCTGCAGGGTTCCGTAGGGACCCGTAGAGTTCCGTAGTGGCTGGTAAAGTTCCGTAGGGCCCTGTGGGGTTCTGTATGGACCTGTAGGGTTCCGTAGGGGCCTGCAGGGTTCCGTAAGTGCCCGCAGGTGTCTGTACGGGTCTGTAGGGTTCCGTAGGCACCTACAGTGTTCTGTAGGAGCCCATAGGGTTTTAGTGAGGTTCCGTTGTGTTGCTAAGGGTCTTGTAGAGTGCTGTCGGGTCCTGGAGTATTCTGTAGGGTTCCAGAGGGCCTTGTAGGGTTCCGTCGAAATCTGAAGGGTTCCCTAGGGGCCCGTAGAGTCCCGTAGATTTCCGTAGGGACCTGTAGGGTTGTGTAAGTGCCCGCAGGGGTTGGTAGGAGCTTGTAGGGTGCCATATGTTTCCGGAGGGTTGTGTAGGGTTCCGTAGGGGCCTGTGGTGTTCCCTAGGGGCCTGTAGAGTCTCGTACAGTTTCGGTAGGGTCCTGTAGGTTTCCATAAGCGCCCGCAGAGGTCTGAAGGGGCCCGTACTGTTCCGTAAGGATCCATAGGGTTCCGTAGAGCTTCGTAGGTTCCCTAGAGGCCTCTGGAGTACCGCAGGAGCCAGTAGTGTTCCGTAGGGTCCTCTAGGGTTGTTTAAGTGCCCGCAGGAGTCTGTAGGAATCCGTGGGATTCTGTAAGGTTCTGGAGGGTTCTGCAGGGTTCCGTAGGGGCCCGTAGAGTTCCATAGTGGCTGGTAAAGTTCCCTAGGGCCCTGTACCGTTCCGTAACTGCCTGCAAGGGTCTTTAGGCTTCCGTAGGGGCTGGTAGGGTTCCATAAAGTTCCGTGGGTTCCTGCAGAGTTCTGCAAGTGCCCGCAAGGGCCTGTAGGGGCCCACTGTGTTTCTGTCAGGTTCTGTAGAGTTCCGTAGGGGCCATATTTTTCTGTAGTGGCTGGTAGTATTCTGTAGGGGTCTGTAGGTTTCCGTAGGCACCTACAGTGTTCTGTAGGAGCCCATAGGGTTTTAGTGAGGTTCCGTTGTGTTGCTAAGGGTCTTGTAGAGTGCTGTCGGGTCCTGGAGTATTCTGTAGGGTTCCAGAGGGCCTCGTAGGGTTCCGTCGAAATCTATAGGGTTCCCTAGGGGCCCATAGAGTCCCGTAGATTTCCGTAGGGACCTGTAGGGTTGTGTAAGTGCCCGCAGAAGTCTGTAGGAGTCTGTGGGATTCTGTAAGGTTCCGGAGGGTTCTGCAGGGTTCCGTAGGGGCCTGTAGAGTTCCGTAGTGGCTGGTAAAGTTCCGTAGGGCCCTGTGGGGTTCTGTATGGACCTGTAGGGTTCCGTAGGGGCCTGCAGGTTTCCGTAAGTGCCCGCAGGTGTCTGTAGGGTTCCGTAGGGGTCTGTAGGGTTCCGTAGGCACCTGCAGTGTTCTGTAGGAGCCCATAGGGTTTTAGTGAGGTTCCGTTGTGTTGCTAAGGGTCTTGTAGAGTGCTGTCGGGTCCTGGAGTATTCTGTAGGGTTCCAGAGGGGCTGGTAGGGTTCCGTCGAAATCTGAAGGGTTCCCTAGGGGCCCGTAGAGTCCCGTAGATTTCCGTAGGGACCTGTAGGGATGTGTAAGTGCCCGCAGGGGTTGGTAGGAGCTTGTAGGGTGCCATATGTTTCCGGAGGGTTGTGTAGGGTTCCGTAGGGGCCTGTGGTGTTCCCTAGGGGCCTGTAGAGTCTCGTACAGTTTCGGTAGGGTCCTGTAGGTTTCCATAAGCGCCCGCAGAGGTCTGAAGGGGCCCGTACTGTTCCGTAAGGATCCATAGGGTGCCGTAGAGCTTCGTAGGTTCCCTAGAGGCCTCTGGAGTACCGCAGGAGCCAGTAGTGTTCCGTAGGGTCCTCTAGGGTTGAGTAAGTGCCCGCAGGAGTCTGTAGGAATCCGTGGGATTCTGTAAGGTTCTGGAGGGTTCTGCAGGGTTCCGTAGGGACCCGTAGAGTTCCGTAGTGGCTGGTAAAGTTCCGTAGGGCCCTGTGGGGTTCTGTATGGACCTGTAGGGTTCCGTAGGGGCCTGCAGGGTTCCGTAAGTGCCCGCAGGTGTCTGTACGGGTCTGTAGGGTTCCGTAGGCACCTACAGTGTTCTGTAGGAGCCCATAGGGTTTTAGTGAGGTTCCGTTGTGTTGCTAAGGGTCTTGTAGAGTGCTGTCGGGTCCTGGAGTATTCTGTAGGGTTCCAGAGGGCCTTGTAGGGTTCCGTCGAAATCTGAAGGGTTCCCTAGGGGCCCGTAGAGTCCCGTAGATTTCCGTAGGGACCTGTAGGGTTGTGTAAGTGCCCGCAGGGGTTGGTAGGAGCTTGTAGGGTGCCATATGTTTCCGGAGGGTTGTGTAGGGTTCCGTAGGGGCCTGTGGTGTTCCCTAGGGGCCTGTAGAGTCTCGTACAGTTTCGGTAGGGTCCTGTAGGTTTCCATAAGCGCCCGCAGAGGTCTGAAGGGGCCCGTACTGTTCCGTAAGGATCCATAGGGTTCCGTAGAGCTTCGTAGGTTCCCTAGAGGCCTCTGGAGTACCGCAGGAGCCAGTAGTGTTCCGTAGGGTCCTCTAGGGTTGTTTAAGTGCCCGCAGGAGTCTGTAGGAATCCGTGGGATTCTGTAAGGTTCTGGAGGGTTCTGCAGGGTTCCGTAGGGGCCCGTAGAGTTCCATAGTGGCTGGTAAAGTTCCCTAGGGCCCTGTACCGTTCCGTAACTGCCTGCAAGGGTCTTTAGGCTTCCGTAGGGGCTGGTAGGGTTCCATAAAGTTCCGTGGGTTCCTGCAGAGTTCTGCAAGTGCCCGCAAGGGCCTGTAGGGGCCCACTGTGTTTCTGTCAGGTTCTGTAGAGTTCCGTAGGGGCCATATTTTTCTGTAGTGGCTGGTAGTATTCTGTAGGGGTCTGTAGGTTTCCGTAGGCACCTACAGTGTTCTGTAGGAGCCCATAGGGTTTTAGTGAGGTTCCGTTGTGTTGCTAAGGGTCTTGTAGAGTGCTGTCGGGTCCTGGAGTATTCTGTAGGGTTCCAGAGGGCCTCGTAGGGTTCCGTCGAAATCTATAGGGTTCCCTAGGGGCCCATAGAGTCCCGTAGATTTCCGTAGGGACCTGTAGGGTTGTGTAAGTGCCCGCAGAAGTCTGTAGGAGTCTGTGGGATTCTGTAAGGTTCCGGAGGGTTCTGCAGGGTTCCGTAGGGGCCTGTAGAGCTCCGTAGTGGCTGGTAAAGTTCCGTAGGGCCCTGTGGGGTTCTGTATGGACCTGTAGGGTTCCGTAGGGGCCTGCAGGTTTCCGTAAGTGCCCGCAGGTGTCTGTAGGGTTCCGTAGGGGTCTGTAGGGTTCCGTAGGCACCTGCAGTGTTCTGTAGGAGCCCATAGGGTTTTAGTGAGGTTCCGTTGTGTTGCTAAGGGTCTTGTAGAGTGCTGTCGGGTCCTGGAGTATTCTGTAGGGTTCCAGAGGGCCTCGTAGGGTTCCGTCGAAATCTGAAGGGTTCCCTAGGGGCCCGTAGAGTCCCGTAGATTTCCGTAGGGACGTGTAAGGTTGTGTAAGTGCCCGCAGGCGTTGGTAGTAGCTTGTAGGGTGCCATATGTTTCCGGAGGGTTGTGTAGGGTTCCGTAGGGGCCTGTGGTGTTCCCTAGGGGCCTGTAGAGTCTCGTACAGTTCCGTAGGGTCCTGTAGGTTTCCATAAGCGCCCGCAGAGGTCTGAAGGGGCCCGTACTGTTCCGTAAGGATCCATAGGGTTCAGTAGAGCTTCGTAGGTTCCCTAGAGGCCTCTGGAGTACCGCAGGAGCCAGTAGTGTTCTGTAGGGGCCCGTAGGGTTCCTTCCATAGGAGCTGGCAGTGTTCCGTAGGGTCCTCTAGGGTTGAGTAAGTGCCCGCAGGAGTCTGTAGGAATCCGTGGGATTCTGTAAGGTTCTGGAGGGTTCTGCAGGGTTCCGTAGGGGCCCTTAGAGTTCCGTAGTGGCTGGTAAAGTTCCCTAGGGCCCTGTACCGTTCCGTAACTGCCTGCAAGGGTCTTTAGGCTTCCGTAGGGGCTGGTAGTGTTCCATAAAGTTCCGTGGGTTCCTGCAGAGTTCTGCAAGTGCCCGCAAGGGCCTGTAGGGGCCCACAGTGTTTCTGTCAGGTTCCGTAGACTTCCGTAGGGGCCATATTTTTCTGTAGTGGCTGGTAGTATTCTGTAGGGGTCTGTAGGGTTCCGTAGGCGCCTGCAGTGTTCTGTAGGAGCCCATAGGGTTTTAGTGAGGTTCCGTTGTGTTGCTAAGGGTCTTGTAGAGTGCTGTCGGGTCCTGGAGTATTCTGTAGGGTTCCAGAGGGGCTGGTAGGGTTCCATCGAAATCTATAGGGTTCCCTAGGGGCCCATAGAGTCCCGTAGATTTCCGTAGGGACCTGTAGGGTTCCGTAAGTGCCCGCAGGTGTCTGTAGGATTCCGTAGGGGTCTGTAGGGTTCCGTAGGCGCCTGCAGTGTTCTGTAGGAGCCCATAGGGTTTTAGTGAGGTTCCGTTGTGTTGCTAAGGGTCTTGTAGAGTGCTGTCGGGTCCCGGAGTATTCTGTAGGGTTCCAGAGGGCCTCGTAGGGTTCCATCGAAATCTATAGGGTTCCCTAGGGGCCCATAGAGTCCCGTAGATTTCCGTAGGGACCTGTAGGGTTGTGTAAGTGCCCGCAGAAGTCTGTAGGAGTCTGTGGGATTCTGTAAGGTTCCGGAGGGTTCTGTAGGGTTCCGTAGGGACCCGTAGAGTTCCGTAGTGGCTGGTAAAGTTCCGTAGGGCCCTGTGGGGTTCTGTATGGACCTGTAGGGTTCCGTAGGGGCCTGCAGGGTTCCGTAAGTGCCCGCAGGTGTCTGTAGGGTTCCGTAGGGGTCTGTAGGGTTCCGTAGGCACCTGCAGTGTTCTGTAGGAGCCCATAGGGTTTTAGTGAGGTTCCGTTGTGTTGCTAAGGGTCTTGTAGAGTGCTGTCGGGTCCTGGAGTATTCTGTAGGGTTCCAGAGGGCCTGGTAGGGTTCCGTCGAAATCTGAAGGGTTCCCTAGGGGCCCGTAGAGTCCCATAGATTTCCATAGGGACCTGTAGGGTTGTGTAAGTGCCCGCAGGGGTTGGTAGGAGCTTGTAGGGTGCCATATGTTTCCGGAGGGTTGTGTAGGGTTCCGTAGGGGCCTGTGGTGTTCCCTAGGGGCCTGTAGAGTCTCGTACAGTTCCGTAGGGTCCTGTAGGTTTCCATAAGGGCCCGCAGAGGTCTGAAGGGGCCCGTACTGTTCCGTAAGGATCCATGGGGTTCCGTAGAGCTTCGTAGGTTCCCTAGAGGCCTCTGGAGTACCGCAGGAGCCAGTAGTGTTCCGTAGGGTCCTCTAGGGTTGAGTAAGTGCCCGCAGGAGTCTGTAGGAATCCGTGGGATTCTGTAAGGTTCTGGAGGGTTCTGCAGGGTTCCGTAGGGGCCCGTAGAGTTCCGTAGTGGCTGGTAAAGTTCCCTAGGGCCCTGTACCGTTCCGTAACTGCCTGCAAGGGTCTTTAGGCTTCCGTAGGGGCTGGAAGGGTTCCATAAAGTTCCGTGGGTTCCTGCAGAGTTCTGCAAGTGCCCGCAAGGGCCTGTAGGGGCCCACAGTGTTTCTGCCAGGTTCCGAAGAGTTCCGTAGGGGCCATATTTTTCTGTAGTGGCTGGTAGTATTCCGTAGGGGTCTGTAGGTTTCCGTAGGCACCTGCAGTGTTCTGTAGGAGCCCATAGGGTTTTAGTGAGGTTCCGTTGTGTTGCTAAGGGTCTTGTAGAGTGCTGTCGGGTCCTGGAGTATTCTGTAGGGTTCCAGAGGGGCTGGTAGGGTTCCGTCGAAATCTGAAGGGTTCCCTAGGGGCCCGTAGAGTCCCGTAGATTTCCGTAGGGGCCTGTAGGGTTGTGTAAGTGCCCGCAGGGGTTGGTAGGAGCTTGTAGGGTGCCATATGTTTCCGGAGGGTTGTGTAGGGTTCCGTAGGGGCCTGTGGTGTTCCCTAGGGGCCTGTAGAGTCTCGTACAGTTCCGTAGGGTCCTGTAGGTTTCCATAAGGGCCCGCAGAGGTCTGAAGGGGCCCGTACTGTTCCGTAAGGATCCATGGGGTTCCGTAGAGCTTCGTAGGTTCCCTAGAGGCCTCTGGAGTACCGCAGGAGCCAGTAGTGTTCCGTAGGGTCCTCTAGGGTTGAGTAAGTGCCCGCAGGAGTCTGTAGGAATCCGTGGGATTCTGTAAGGTTCTGGAGGGTTCTGCAGGGTTCCGTAGGGACCCGTAGAGTTCCGTAGTGGCTGGTAAAGTTCCGTAGGGCCCTGTGGGGTTCTGTATGGACCTGTAGGGTTCCGTAGGGGCCTGCAGGGTTCCGTAAGTGCCCGCAGGTGTCTGTACAGGTCTGTAGGGTTCCGTAGGCACCTACAGTGTTCTGTAGGAGCCCATAGGGTTTTAGTGAGGTTCCGTTGTGTTGCTAAGGGTCTTGTAGAGTGCTGTCGGGTCCTGGAGTATTCTGTAGGGTTCCAGAGGGGCTGGTAGGGTTCCGTCGAAATCTGAAGGGTTCCCTAGGGGCCCGTAGAGTCCCGTAGATTTCCGTAGGGACGTGTAAGGTTGTGTAAGTGCCCGCAGGGGTTGGTAGGAGCTTGTAGGGTGCCATATGTTTCCGGAGGGTTGTGTAGGGTTCCGTAGGGGCCTGTGGTGTTCCCTAGGGGCCTGTAGAGTCTCGTACAGTTTCGGTAGGGTCCTGTAGGTTTCCATAAGCGCCCGCAGAGGTCTGAAGGGGCCCGTACTGTTCCGTAAGGATCCATAGGGTTCCGTAGAGCTTCGTAGGTTCCCTAGAGGCCTCTGGAGTACCGCAGGAGCCAGTAGTGTTCTGTAGGGGCCCGTAGAGTTCCTTCCATAGGAGCTGGCAGTGTTCCTTAGGATCCTCTAGGGTTGAGTAAGTGCCCGCAGGAGTCTGTAGGAATCCGTGGGATTCTGTAAGGTTCTGGAGGGTTCTGCAGGGTTCCGTAGGGGCCCATAGAGTTCCGTAGTGGCTGGTAAAGTTCCCTAGGGCCCTGTACCGTTCCGTAACTGCCTGCAAGGGTCTTTAGGCTTCCGTAGGGGCTGGTAGGGTTCCATAAAGTTCCGTGGGTTCCTGCAGAGTTCTGCAAGTGCCCGCAAGGGCCTGTAGGGCCCACAGTGTTTCTGCCAGGTTCCGAAGAGTTCCGTAGGGGCCATATTTTTCTGTAGTGGCTGGTAGTATTCCGTAGGGGTCTGTAGGTTTCCGTAGGCACCTACAGTGTTCTGTAGGAGCCCATAGGGTTTTAGTGAGGTTCCGTTGTGTTGCTAAGGGTCTTGTAGAGTACTGTCGGGTCCTGGAGTATTCTGTAGGGTTCCAGAGGGGCTGGTAGGGTTCCGTCGAAATCTGAAGGGTTCCCTAGGGGCCCGTAGAGTCCCGTAGATTTCCGTAGGGGCCTGTAGGGTTGTGTAAGTGCCCGCAGGGGTTGGTAGGAGCTTGTAGGGTGCCATATGTTTCCGGAGGGTTGTGTAGGGTTCCGTAGGGGCCTGTGGTGTTCCCTAGGGGCCTGTAGAGTCTCGTACAGTTCCGTAGGGTCCTGTAGGTTTCCATAAGCGCCCGCAGAGGTCTGAAGGGGCCCGTACTGTTCCGTAAGGATCCATAGGGTTCCGTAGAGCTTCGTAGGTTCCCTAGAGGCCTCTGGAGTACCGCAGGAGCCAGTAGTGTTCCGTAGGGTCCTCTAGGGTTGAGTAAGTGCCCGCAGGAGTCTGTAGGAATCCGTGGGATTCTGTAAGGTTCTGGAGGGTTCTGCAGGGTTCCGTAGGGGCCCGTAGAGTTCCGTAGTGGCTGGTAAAGTTCCCTAGGGCCCTGTACCGTTCCGTAACTGCCTGCAAGGGTCTTTAGGCTTCCGTAGGGGCTGGTAGGGTTCCATAAAGTTCCGTGGGTTCCTGCAGAGTTCTGCAAGTGCCCGCAAGGGCCTGTAGGGGCCCACAGTGTTTCTGCCAGGTTCCGAAGAGTTCCGTAGGGGCCATATTTTTCTGTAGTGGCTGGTAGTATTCTGTAGGGGTCTGTAGGGTTCCGTAGGCGCCTGCAGTGTTCTGTAGGAGCCCATAGGGTTTTAGTGAGGTTCCGTTGTGTTGCTAAGGGTCTTGTAGAGTGCTGTCGGGTCCTGGAGTATTCTGTAGGGTTCCAGAGGGCCTCGTAGGGTTCCATCGAAATCTATAGGGTTCCCTAGGGGCCCATAGAGTCCCGTAGATTTCCGTAGGGACCTGTAGGGTTGTGTAAGTGCCCGCAGAAGTCTGTAGGAGTCTGTGGGATTCTGTAAGGTTGCGGAGGGTTCTGCAGGGTTCCGTAGGGACCCGTAGAGTTCCGTAGTGGCTGGTAAAGTTCCGTAGGGCCCTGTGGGGTTCTGTATGGACCTGTAGGGTTCCGTAGGGGCCTGCAGGGTTCCGTAAGTGCCCGCAGGTGTCTGTAGGGTTCCGTAGGGGTCTGTAGGGTTCCGTAGGCACCTGCAGTGTTCTGTAGGAGCCCATAGGGTTTTAGTGAGGTTCTGTTGTGTTGCTAAGGGTCTTGTAGAGTGTTGTCAGGTCCTGGAGTATTCTGTAGGGTTCCAGAGGGCCTCGTAGGGTTCCGTCGAAATCTATAGGGTTCCCTAGGGGCCCATAGAGTCCCGTAGATTTCCGTAGGGACCTGTAGGGTTGTGTAAGTGCCTGCAGAAGTCTGTAGGAGTCTGTGGGCTTGTGTAAGGTTCCGGAGGGTTCTGCAGGGTTCCGTAGGGGCCCGCAGAATTCCGTAGTGGCTGGTAAAGTTCCGTAGGGCCCTGTGGGGTTCTGTATGGACCTGTAGGGTTCCGTAGGGGCCTGCAGGGTTCCGTAAGTGCCCGCAGGTGTCTGTAGGGTTCCTTAGGGGTCTGTAGGGTTCCGTAGGCACCTGCAGTGTTCTGTAGGAGCCCATAGGGTTTTAGTGAGGTTCCGTTGTGTTGCTAAGGGTCTTGTAGAGTGCTGTCGGGTCCTGGAGTATTCTGTAGGGTTCCAGAGGGCCTGGTAGGGTTCCGTCGAAATCTGAAGGGTTCCCTAGGGGCCCATAGATTCCCGTAGATTTCCGTAGGGGCCTGTAGGGTTGTGTAAGTGCCCGCAGGGGTTGGTAGGAGCTTGTAGGGTGCCATATGTTTCCGGAGGGTTGTGTAGGGTTCCGTAGGGGCCTGTGGTGTTCCCTAGGGGCCTGTAGAGTCTCGTACAGTTCCGTAGGGTCCTGTAGGTTTCCATAAGGGCCCGCAGAGGTCTGAAGGGGCCCGTACTGTTCCGTAAGGATCCATAGGGTTCCGTAGAGCTTCGTAGGTTCCCTAGAGGCCTCTGGAGTACCGCAGGAGCCAGTAGTGTTCTGTAGGGGCCCGTAGGGTTCCTTCCATAGGAGCTGGCAGTGTTCCGTAGGGTCCTCTAGGGTTGAGTAAGTGCCCGCAGGAGTCTGTAGGAATCCGTGGGATTCTGTAAGGTTCTGGAGGGTTCTGCAGGGTTCCGTAGGGGCCCTTAGAGTTCCGTAGTGGCTGGTAAAGTTCCCTAGGGCCCTGTACCGTTCCGTAACTGCCTGCAAGGGTCTTTAGGCTTCCGTAGGGGCTGGTAGTGTTCCATAAAGTTCCGTGGGTTCCTGCAGAGTTCTGCAAGTGCCCGCAAGGGCCTGTAGGGGCCCACAGTGTTTCTGTCAGGTTCCGTAGACTTCCGTAGGGGCCATATTTTTCTGTAGTGGCTGGTAGTATTCTGTAGGGGTCTGTAGGGTTCCGTAGGCGCCTGCAGTGTTCTGTAGGAGCCCATAGGGTTTTAGTGAGGTTCCGTTGTGTTGCTAAGGGTCTTGTAGAGTGCTGTCGGGTCCTGGAGTATTCTGTAGGGTTCCAGAGGGTCTGGTAGGGTTCCATCGAAATCTATAGGGTTCCCTAGGGGCCCATAGAGTCCCGTAGATTTCCGTAGGGACCTGTAGGGTTCCGTAAGTGCCCGCAGGTGTCTGTAGGGTTCCGTAGGGGTCTGTAGGGTTCCGTAGGCACCTGCAGTGTTCTGTAGGAGCCCATAGGGTTTTAGTGAGGTTCCGTTGTGTTGCTAAGGGTCTTGTAGAGTGCTGTCGGGTCCTGGAGTATTCTGTAGGGTTCCAGAGGGCCTTGTAGGGTTCCGTCGAAATCTGAAGGGTTCCCTAGGGGCCCATAGATTCCCATAGATTTCCATAGGGACCTGTAGGGTTGTGTAAGTGCCCGCAGGGGTTGGTAGGAGCTTGTAGGGTGCCATATGTTTCCGGAGGGTTGTGTAGGGTTCCGTAGGGGCCTGTGGTGTTCTCTAGGGGCCTGTAGACTCTCGTACAGTTCCGTAGGGTCCTGTAGGTTTCCATAAGGGCCCGCAGAGGTCTGAAGGGGCCCGTACTGTTCCGTAAGGATCCATGGGGTTCCGTAGAGCTTCGTAGGTTCCCTAGAGGCCTCTGGAGTACCGCAGGAGCCAGTAGTGTTCCGTAGGGTCCTCTAGGGTTGAGTAAGTGCCCGCAGGAGTCTGTAGGAATCCGTGGGATTCTGTAAGGTTCTGGAGGGTTCTGCAGGGTTCCGTAGGGACCCGTAGAGTTCCGTAGTGGCTGGTAAAGTTCCGTAGGGCCCTGTGGGGTTCTGTATGGACCTGTAGGGTTCCGTAGGGGCCTGCAGGGTTCCGTAAGTGCCCGCAGGTGTCTGTACAGGTCTGTAGGGTTCCGTAGGCACCTACAGTGTTCTGTAGGAGCCCATAGGGTTTTAGTGAGGTTCCGTTGTGTTGCTAAGGGTCTTGTAGAGTGCTGTCGGGTCCTGGAGTATTCTGTAGGGTTCCAGAGGGGCTGGTAGGGTTCCGTCGAAATCTGAAGGGTTCCCTAGGGGCCCGTAGAGTCCCGTAGATTTCTGTAGGGACGTATAAGGTTGTGTAAGTGCCCGCAGGGGTTGGTAGGAGCTTGTAGGGTGCCATATGTTTCCGGAGGGTTGTGTAGGGTTCCGTAGGGGCCTGTGGTGTTCCCTAGGGGCCTGTAGAGTCTCGTACAGTTTCGGTAGGGTCCTGTAGGTTTCCATAAGCGCCCGCAGAGGTCTGAAGGGGCCCGTACTGTTCCGTAAGGATCCATAGGGTTCCGTAGAGCTTCGTAGGTTCCCTAGAGGCCTCTGGAGTACCGCAGGAGCCAGTAGTGTTCTGTAGGGGCCCGTAGAGTTCCTTCCATAGGAGCTGGCAGTGTTCCTTAGGATCCTCTAGGGTTGAGTAAGTGCCCGCAGGAGTCTGTAGGAATCCGTGGGATTCTGTAAGGTTCTGGAGGGTTCTGCAGGGTTCCGTAGGGACCCGTAGAGTTCCGTAGTGGCTGGTAAAGTTCCGTAGGGCCCTGTGGGGTTCTGTATGGACCTGTAGGGTTCCGTAGGGGCCTGCAGGGTTCCGTAAGTGCCCGCAGGTGTCTGTAGGGTTCCGTAGGGGTCTGTAGGGTTCCGTAGGCACCTGCAGTGTTCTGTAGGAGCCCATAGGGTTTTAGTGAGGTTCTGTTGTGTTGCTAAGGGTCTTGTAGAGTGCTGTCGGGTCCTGGAGTATTCTGTAGGGTTCCAGAGGGGCTGGTAGGGTTCCGTCGAAATCTGAAGGGTTCCCTAGGGGCCCGTAGAGTCCCGTAGATTTCCGTAGGGGCCTGTAGGGTTGTGTAAGTGCCCGCAGGGGTTGGTAGGAGCTTGTAGGGTGCCATATGTTTCCGGAGGGTTGTGTAGGGTTCCGTAGGGGCCTGTGGTGTTCCCTAGGGGCCTGTAGAGACTCGTACAGTTCCGTAGGGTCCTGTAGGTTTCCATAAGCGCCCGCAGAGGTCTGAAGGGGCCCGTACTGTTCCGTAAGGATCCATAGGGTTCCGTAGAGCTTCGTAGGTTCCCTAGAGGCCTCTGGAGTACCGCAGGAGCCAGTAGTGTTCCGTAGGGTCCTCTAGGGTTGAATAAGTGCCCGCAGGAGTCTGTAGGAATCCATGGGATTCTGTAAGGTTCTGGAGGGTTCTGCAGGGTTCCGTAGGGGCCCGTAGAGTTCCGTAGTGGCTGGTAAAGTTCCGTAGGCCCCTGTACCGTTCCGTAACTGCCTGCAATGGTCTTTAGGCTTCCGTAGGGGCTGGTAGGGTTCCATAAAGTTCCGTGGGTTCCTGCAGAGTTCTGCAAGTGCCCGCAAGGGCCTGTAGGGGCCCACAGTGTTTCTGCCAGGTTCCGAAGAGTTCCGTAGGGGCCATATTTTTCTGTAGTGGCTGGTAGTATTCTGTAGGGGTCTGTAGGTTTCCGTAGGCACCTACAGTGTTCTGTAGGAGCCCATAGGGTTTTAGTGAGGTTCCGTTGTGTTGCTAAGGGTCTTGTAGAGTGCTGTTGGGTCCTGGAGTATTCTGTAGGGTTCCAGAGGGCCTGCTAGGGTTCTGTCGAAATCTGAAGGGTTCCCTAGGGGCCCGTAGAGTCCCGTAGATTTCCGTAGGGACCTGTAGGGTTGTGTAAGTGCCCGCAGGGGTTGGTAGGAGCTTGTAGGGTGCCATATGTTTCCGGAGGGTTGTGTAGGGTTCGTAGGGGCTTGTGGTGTTCCCTAGGGGCCTGTAGAGTCTCGTAGAGTTCCGTAGGGTCCTGTAGGTTTCCATAAGCGCCCGCAGAGGTCTGAAGGGGCCCGTACTGTTCCGTAGGGATCCATAGGGTTCCGTAGAGCTTCGTAGGTTCCCTAGAGGCCTCTGGAGTACCGCAGGAGCCAGTAGTGTTCCGTAGGGTCCTCTAGGGTTGAGTAAGTGCCCGCAGGAGTCTGTAGGAATCCATGGGATTCTGTAAGGTTCTGGAGGGTTCTGCAGGGTTCCGTAGGGGCCCGTAGAGTTCCGTAGTGGCTGGTAAAGTTCCCTAGGCCCCTGTACCGTTCCGTAACTGCCTGCAAGGGTCTTTAGGCTTCCGTAGGGGCTGGTAGGGTTCCATAAAGTTCCGTGGGTTCCTGCAGAGTTCTGCAAGTGCCCGCAAGGGCCTGTAGGGGCCCACAGTGTTTCTGTCAGGTTCCGTAGACTTCCGTAGGGGCCATATTTTTCTGTAGTGGCTGGTAGTATTCTGTAGGGGTCTGTAGGGTTCCGTAGGCGCCTGCAGTGTTCTGTAGGAGCCCATAGGGTTTTAGTGAGGTTCCGTTGTGTTGCTAAGGGTCTTGTAGAGTGCTGTCGGGTCCTGGAGTATTCTGTAGGGTTCCAGAGGGGCTGGTAGGGTTCCATCGAAATCTATAGGGTTCCCTAGGGGCCCATAGAGTCCCGTAGATTTCCGTAGGGACCTGTAGGGTTCCGTAAGTGCCCGCAGGTGTCTGTAGGATTCCGTAGGGGTCTGTAGGGTTCCGTAGGCGCCTGCAGTGTTCTGTAGGAGCCCATAGGGTTTTAGTGAGGTTCCGTTGTGTTGCTAAGGGTCTTGTAGAGTGCTGTCGGGTCCCGGAGTATTCTGTAGGGTTCCAGAGGGCCTCGTAGGGTTCCATCGAAATCTATAGGGTTCCCTAGGGGCCCATAGAGTCCCGTAGATTTCCGTAGGGACCTGTAGGGTTGTGTAAGTGCCCGCAGAAGTCTGTAGGAGTCTGTGGGATTCTGTAAGGTTCCGGAGGGTTCTGTAGGGTTCCGTAGGGACCCGTAGAGTTCCGTAGTGGCTGGTAAAGTTCCGTAGGGCCCTGTGGGGTTCTGTATGGACCTGTAGGTTTCCGTAGGGGCCTGCAGGGTTCCGTAAGTGCCCGCAGGTGTCTGTAGGGTTCCGTAGGGGTCTGTAGGGTTCCGTAGGCACCTGCAGTGTTCTGTAGGAGCCCATAGGGTTTTAGTGAGGTTCCGTTGTGTTGCTAAGGGTCTTGTAGAGTGCTGTCGGGTCCTGGAGTATTCTGTAGGGTTCCAGAGGGCCTGGTAGGGTTCCGTCGAAATCTGAAGGGTTCCCTAGGGGCCCGTAGAGTCCCATAGATTTCCATAGGGACCTGTAGGGTTGTGTAAGTGCCCGCAGGGGTTGGTAGGAGCTTGTAGGGTGCCATATGTTTCCGGAGGGTTGTGTAGGGTTCCGTAGGGGCCTGTGGTGTTCCCTAGGGGCCTGTAGAGTCTCGTACAGTTCCGTAGGGTCCTGTAGGTTTCCATAAGCGCCCGCAGAGGTCTGAAGGGGCCCGTACTGTTCCGTAAGGATCCATGGGGTTCCGTAGAGCTTCGTAGGTTCCCTAGAGGCCTCTGGAGTACCGCAGGAGCCAGTAGTGTTCCGTAGGGTCCTCTAGGGTTGAGTAAGTGCCCGCAGGAGTCTGTAGGAATCCGTGGGATTCTGTAAGGTTCTGGAGGGTTCTGCAGGGTTCCGTAGGGGCCCGTAGAGTTCCGTAGTGGCTGGTAAAGTTCCCTAGGGCCCTGTACCGTTCCGTAACTGCCTGCAAGGGTCTTTAGGCTTCCGTAGGGGCTGGAAGGGTTCCATAAAGTTCCGTGGGTTCCTGCAGAGTTCTGCAAGTGCCCGCAAGGGCCTGTAGGGGCCCACAGTGTTTCTGCCAGGTTCCGAAGAGTTCCGTAGGGGCCATATTTTTCTGTAGTGGCTGGTAGTATTCCGTAGGGGTCTGTAGGTTTCCGTAGGCACCTGCAGTGTTCTGTAGGAGCCCATAGGGTTTTAGTGAGGTTCCGTTGTGTTGCTAAGGGTCTTGTAGAGTGCTGTCGGGTCCTGGAGTATTCTGTAGGGTTCCAGAGGGGCTGGTAGGGTTCCGTCGAAATCTGAAGGGTTCCCTAGGGGCCCGTAGAGTCCCGTAGATTTCCGTAGGGGCCTGTAGGGTTGTGTAAGTGCCCGCAGGGGTTGGTAGGAGCTTGTAGGGTGCCATATGTTTCCGGAGGGTTGTGTAGGGTTCCGTAGGGGCCTGTGGTGTTCCCTAGGGGCCTGTAGAGTCTCGTACAGTTCCGTAGGGTCCTGTAGGTTTCCATAAGGGCCCGCAGAGGTCTGAAGGGGCCCGTACTGTTCCGTAAGGATCCATGGGGTTCCGTAGAGCTTCGTAGGTTCCCTAGAGGCCTCTGGAGTACCGCAGGAGCCAGTAGTGTTCCGTAGGGTCCTCTAGGGTTGAGTAAGTGCCCGCAGGAGTCTGTAGGAATCCGTGGGATTCTGTAAGGTTCTGGAGGGTTCTGCAGGGTTCCGTAGGGACCCGTAGAGTTCCGTAGTGGCTGGTAAAGTTCCGTAGGGCCCTGTGGGGTTCTGTATGGACCTGTAGGGTTCCGTAGGGGCCTGCAGGGTTCCGTAAGTGCCCGCAGGTGTCTGTACAGGTCTGTAGGGTTCCGTAGGCACCTACAGTGTTCTGTAGGAGCCCATAGGGTTTTAGTGAGGTTCCGTTGTGTTGCTAAGGGTCTTGTAGAGTGCTGTCGGGTCCTGGAGTATTCTGTAGGGTTCCAGAGGGGCTGGTAGGGTTCCGTCGAAATCTGAAGGGTTCCCTAGGGGCCCGTAGAGTCCCGTAGATTTCCGTAGGGACGTGTAAGGTTGTGTAAGTGCCCGCAGGGGTTGGTAGGAGCTTGTAGGGTGCCATATGTTTCCGGAGGGTTGTGTAGGGTTCCGTAGGGGCCTGTGGTGTTCCCTAGGGGCCTGTAGAGTCTCGTACAGTTTCGGTAGGGTCCTGTAGGTTTCCATAAGCGCCCGCAGAGGTCTGAAGGGGCCCGTACTGTTCCGTAAGGATCTATAGGGTTCCGTAGAGCTTCGTAGGTTCCCTAGAGGCCTCTGGAGTACCGCAGGAGCCAGTAGTGTTCTGTAGGGGCCCGTAGAGTTCCTTCCATAGGAGCTGGCAGTGTTCCTTAGGATCCTCTAGGGTTGAGTAAGTGCCCGCAGGAGTCTGTAGGAATCCGTGGGATTCTGTAAGGTTCTGGAGGGTTCTGCAGGGTTCCGTAGGGGCCCATAGAGTTCCGTAGTGGCTGGTAAAGTTCCCTAGGGCCCTGTACCGTTCCGTAACTGCCTGCAAGGGTCTTTAGGCTTCCGTAGGGGCTGGTAGGGTTCCATAAAGTTCCGTGGGTTCCTGCAGAGTTCTGCAAGTGCCCGCAAGGGCCTGTAGGGCCCACAGTGTTTCTGCCAGGTTCCGAAGAGTTCCGTAGGGGCCATATTTTTCTGTAGTGGCTGGTAGTATTCCGTAGGGGTCTGTAGGTTTCCGTAGGCACCTACAGTGTTCTGTAGGAGCCCATAGGGTTTTAGTGAGGTTCCGTTGTGTTGCTAAGGGTCTTGTAGAGTACTGTCGGGTCCTGGAGTATTCTGTAGGGTTCCAGAGGGGCTGGTAGGGTTCCGTCGAAATCTGAAGGGTTCCCTAGGGGCCCGTAGAGTCCCGTAGATTTCCGTAGGGGCCTGTAGGGTTGTGTAAGTGCCCGCAGGCGTTGGTAGGAGCTTGTAGGGTGCCATATGTTTCCGGAGGGTTGTGTAGGGTTCCGTAGGGGCCTGTGGTGTTCCCTAGGGGCCTGTAGAGTCTCGTACAGTTCCGTAGGGTCCTGTAGGTTTCCATAAGCGCCCGCAGAGGTCTGAAGGGGCCCGTACTGTTCCGTAAGGATCCATAGGGTTCCGTAGAGCTTCGTAGGTTCCCTAGAGGCCTCTGGAGTACCGCAGGAGCCAGTAGTGTTCCGTAGGGTCCTCTAGGGTTGAGTAAGTGCCCGCAGGAGTCTGTAGGAATCCGTGGGATTCTGTAAGGTTCTGGAGGGTTCTGCAGGGTTCCGTAGGGGCCCGTAGAGTTCCGTAGTGGCTGGTAAAGTTCCCTAGGGCCCTGTACCGTTCCGTAACTGCCTGCAAGGGTCTTTAGGCTTCCGTAGGGGCTGGTAGGGTTCCATAAAGTTCCGTGGGTTCCTGCAGAGTTCTGCAAGTGCCCGCAAGGGCCTGTAGGGGCCCACAGTGTTTCTGCCAGGTTCCGAAGAGTTCCGTAGGGGCCATATTTTTCTGTAGTGGCTGGTAGTATTCTGTAGGGGTCTGTAGGGTTCCGTAGGCGCCTGCAGTGTTCTGTAGGAGCCCATAGGGTTTTAGTGAGGTTCCGTTGTGTTGCTAAGGGTCTTGTAGAGTGCTGTCGGGTCCTGGAGTATTCTGTAGGGTTCCAGAGGGCCTCGTAGGGTTCCATCGAAATCTATAGGGTTCCCTAGGGGCCCATAGAGTCCCGTAGATTTCCGTAGGGACCTGTAGGGTTGTGTAAGTGCCCGCAGAAGTCTGTAGGAGTCTGTGGGATTCTGTAAGGTTGCGGAGGGTTCTGCAGGGTTCCGTAGGGACCCGTAGAGTTCCGTAGTGGCTGGTAAAGTTCCGTAGGGCCCTGTGGGGTTCTGTATGGACCTGTAGGGTTCCGTAGGGGCCTGCAGGGTTCCGTAAGTGCCCGCAGGTGTCTGTAGGGTTCCGTAGGGGTCTGTAGGGTTCCGTAGGCACCTGCAGTGTTCTGTAGGAGCCCATAGGGTTTTAGTGAGGTTCTGTTGTGTTGCTAAGGGTCTTGTAGAGTGTTGTCAGGTCCTGGAGTATTCTGTAGGGTTCCAGAGGGCCTCGTAGGGTTCCGTCGAAATCTATAGGGTTCCCTAGGGGCCCATAGAGTCCCGTAGATTTCCGTAGGGACCTGTAGGGTTGTGTAAGTGCCTGCAGAAGTCTGTACGAGTCTGTGGGCTTGTGTAAGGTTCCGGAGGGTTCTGCAGGGTTCCGTAGGGGCCCGCAGAATTCCGTAGTGGCTGGTAAAGTTCCGTAGGGCCCTGTGGGGTTCTGTATGGACCTGTAGGGTTCCGTAGGGGCCTGCAGGGTTCCGTAAGTGCCCGCAGGTGTCTGTAGGGTTCCTTAGGGGTCTGTAGGGTTCCGTAGGCACCTGCAGTGTTCTGTAGGAGCCCATAGGGTTTTAGTGAGGTTCCGTTGTGTTGCTAAGGGTCTTGTAGAGTGCTGTCGGGTCCTGGAGTATTCTGTAGGGTTCCAGAGGGCCTGGTAGGGTTCCGTCGAAATCTGAAGGGTTCCCTAGGGGCCCATAGATTCCCGTAGATTTCCGTAGGGGCCTGTAGGGTTGTGTAAGTGCCCGCAGGGGTTGGTAGGAGCTTGTAGGGTGCCATATGTTTCCGGAGGGTTGTGTAGGGTTCCGTAGGGGCCTGTGGTGTTCCCTAGGGGCCTGTAGAGTCTCGTACAGTTCCGTAGGGTCCTGTAGGTTTCCATAAGGGCCCGCAGAGGTCTGAAGGGGCCCGTACTGTTCCGTAAGGATCCATAGGGTTCCGTAGAGCTTCGTAGGTTCCCTAGAGGCCTCTGGAGTACCGCAGGAGCCAGTAGTGTTCTGTAGGGGCCCGTAGGGTTCCTTCCATAGGAGCTGGCAGTGTTCCGTAGGGTCCTCTAGGGTTGAGTAAGTGCCCGCAGGAGTCTGTAGGAATCCGTGGGATTCTGTAAGGTTCTGGAGGGTTCTGCAGGGTTCCGTAGGGGCCCTTAGAGTTCCGTAGTGGCTGGTAAAGTTCCCTAGGGCCCTGTACCGTTCCGTAACTGCCTGCAAGGGTCTTTAGGCTTCCGTAGGGGCTGGTAGTGTTCCATAAAGTTCCGTGGGTTCCTGCAGAGTTCTGCAAGTGCCCGCAAGGGCCTGTAGGGGCCCACAGTGTTTCTGTCAGGTTCCGTAGACTTCCGTAGGGGCCATATTTTTCTGTAGTGGCTGGTAGTATTCTGTAGGGGTCTGTAGGGTTCCGTAGGCGCCTGCAGTGTTCTGTAGGAGCCCATAGGGTTTTAGTGAGGTTCCGTTGTGTTGCTAAGGGTCTTGTAGAGTGCTGTCGGGTCCTGGAGTATTCTGTAGGGTTCCAGAGGGTCTGGTAGGGTTCCATCGAAATCTATAGGGTTCCCTAGGGGCCCATAGAGTCCCGTAGATTTCCGTAGGGACCTGTAGGGTTCCGTAAGTGCCCGCAGGTGTCTGTAGGGTTCCGTAGGGGTCTGTAGGGTTCCGTAGGCACCTGCAGTGTTCTGTAGGAGCCCATAGGGTTTTAGTGAGGTTCCGTTGTGTTGCTAAGGGTCTTGTAGAGTGCTGTCGGGTCCTGGAGTATTCTGTAGGGTTCCAGAGGGCCTTGTAGGGTTCCGTCGAAATCTGAAGGGTTCCCTAGGGGCCCATAGATTCCCATAGATTTCCATAGGGACCTGTAGGGTTGTGTAAGTGCCCGCAGGGGTTGGTAGGAGCTTGTAGGGTGCCATATGTTTCCGGAGGGTTGTGTAGGGTTCCGTAGGGGCCTGTGGTGTTCTCTAGGGGCCTGTAGACTCTCGTACAGTTCCGTAGGGTCCTGTAGGTTTCCATAAGGGCCCGCAGAGGTCTGAAGGGGCCCGTACTGTTCCGTAAGGATCCATGGGGTTCCGTAGAGCTTCGTAGGTTCCCTAGAGGCCTCTGGAGTACCGCAGGAGCCAGTAGTGTTCCGTAGGGTCCTCTAGGGTTGAGTAAGTGCCCGCAGGAGTCTGTAGGAATCCGTGGGATTCTGTAAGGTTCTGGAGGGTTCTGCAGGGTTCCGTAGGGACCCGTAGAGTTCCGTAGTGGCTGGTAAAGTTCCGTAGGGCCCTGTGGGGTTCTGTATGGACCTGTAGGGTTCCGTAGGGGCCTGCAGGGTTCCGTAAGTGCCCGCAGGTGTCTGTACAGGTCTGTAGGGTTCCGTAGGCACCTACAGTGTTCTGTAGGAGCCCATAGGGTTTTAGTGAGGTTCCGTTGTGTTGCTAAGGGTCTTGTAGAGTGCTGTCGGGTCCTGGAGTATTCTGTAGGGTTCCAGAGGGGCTGGTAGGGTTCCGTCGAAATCTGAAGGGTTCCCTAGGGGCCCGTAGAGTCCCGTAGATTTCTGTAGGGACGTATAAGGTTGTGTAAGTGCCCGCAGGGGTTGGTAGGAGCTTGTAGGGTGCCATATGTTTCCGGAGGGTTGTGTAGGGTTCCGTAGGGGCCTGTGGTGTTCCCTAGGGGCCTGTAGAGTCTCGTACAGTTTCGGTAGGGTCCTGTAGGTTTCCATAAGCGCCCGCAGAGGTCTGAAGGGGCCCGTACTGTTCCGTAAGGATCCATAGGGTTCCGTAGAGCTTCGTAGGTTCCCTAGAGGCCTCTGGAGTACCGCAGGAGCCAGTAGTGTTCTGTAGGGGCCCGTAGAGTTCCTTCCATAGGAGCTGGCAGTGTTCCTTAGGATCCTCTAGGGTTGAGTAAGTGCCCGCAGGAGTCTGTAGGAATCCGTGGGATTCTGTAAGGTTCTGGAGGGTTCTGCAGGGTTCCGTAGGGGCCCATAGAGTTCCGTAGTGGCTGGTAAAGTTCCCTAGGGCCCTGTACCGTTCCGTAACTGCCTGCAAGGGTCTTTAGGCTTCCGTAGGGGCTGGTAGGGTTCCATAAAGTTCCGTGGGTTCCTGCAGAGTTCTGCAAGTGCCCGCAAGGGCCTGTAGGGGCCCACAGTGTTTCTGCCAGGTTCCGAAGAGTTCCGTAGGGGCCATATTTTTCTGTAGTGGCTGGTAGTATTCCGTAGGGGTCTGTAGGTTTCCGTAGGCACCTACAGTGTTCTGTAGGAGCCCATAGGGTTTTAGTGAGGTTCCGTTGTGTTGCTAAGGGTCTTGTAGAGTACTGTCGGGTCCTGGAGTATTCTGTAGGGTTCCAGAGGGGCTGGTAGGGTTCCGTCGAAATCTGAAGGGTTCCCTAGGGGCCCGTAGAGTCCCGTAGATTTCCGTAGGGGCCTGTAGGGTTGTGTAAGTGCCCGCAGGGGTTGGTAGGAGCTTGTAGGGTGCCATATGTTTCCGGAGGGTTGTGTAGGGTTCCGTAGGGGCCTGTGGTGTTCCCTAGGGGCCTGTAGAGTCTCGTACAGTTCCGTAGGGTCCTGTAGGTTTCCATAAGCGCCCGCAGAGGTCTGAAGGGGCCCGTACTGTTCCGTAAGGATCCATAGGGTTCCGTAGAGCTTCGTAGGTTCCCTAGAGGCCTCTGGAGTACCGCAGGAGCCAGTAGTGTTCCGTAGGGTCCTCTAGGGTTGAGTAAGTGCCCGCAGGAGTCTGTAGGAATCCGTGGGATTCTGTAAGGTTCTGGAGGGTTCTGCAGGGTTCCGTAGGGGCCCTTAGAGTTCCGTAGTGGCTGGTAAAGTTCCCTAGGGCCCTGTACCGTTCCGTAACTGCCTGCAAGGGTCTTTAGGCTTCCGTAGGGGCTGGTAGGGTTCCATAAAGTTCCGTGGGTTCCTGCAGAGTTCTGCAAGTGCCCGCAAGGGCCTGTAGGGGCCCACAGTGTTTCTGCCAGGTTCCGTAGAGTTCCGTAGGGGCCATATTTTTCTGTAGTGGCTGGTAGTATTCTGTAGGGGTCTGTAGGGTTCCGTAGGCGCCTGCAGTGTTCTGTAGGAGCCCATAGGGTTTTAGTGAGGTTCCGTTGTGTTGCTAAGGGTCTTGTAGAGTGCTGTCGGGTCCTGGAGTATTCTGTAGGGTTCCAGAGGGCCTCGTAGGGTTCCATCGAAATCTATAGGGTTCCCTAGGGGCCCATAGAGTCCCGTAGATTTCCGTAGGGACCTGTAGGGTTGTGTAAGTGCCCGCAGAAGTCTGTAGGAGTCTGTGGGATTCTGTAAGGTTCCGGAGGGTTCTGCAGGGTTCCGTAGGGACCCGTAGAGTTCCGTAGTGGCTGGTAAAGTTCCGTAGGGCCCTGTGGGGTTCTGTATGGACCTGTAGGGTTCCGTAGGGGCCTGCAGGGTTCCGTAAGTGCCCGCAGGTGTCTGTAGGGTTCCGTAGGGGTCTGTAGGGTTCCGTAGGCACCTGCAGTGTTCTGTAGGAGCCCATAGGGTTTTAGTGAGGTTCTGTTGTGTTGCTAAGGGTCTTGTAGAGTGCTGTCGGGTCCTGGAGTATTCTGTAGGGTTCCAGAGGGGCTGGTAGGGTTCCGTCGAAATCTGAAGGGTTCCCTAGGGGCCCGTAGAGTCCCGTAGATTTCCGTAGGGGCCTGTAGGGTTGTGTAAGTGCCCGCAGGGGTTGGTAGGAGCTTGTAGGGTGCCATATGTTTCCGGAGGGTTGTGTAGGGTTCCGTAGGGGCCTGTGGTGTTCCCTAGGGGCCTGTAGAGACTCGTACAGTTCCGTAGGGTCCTGTAGGTTTCCATAAGCGCCCGCAGAGGTCTGAAGGGGCCCGTACTGTTCCGTAAGGATCCATAGGGTTCCGTAGAGCTTCGTAGGTTCCCTAGAGGCCTCTGGAGTACCGCAGGAGCCAGTAGTGTTCCGTAGGGTCCTCTAGGGTTGAATAAGTGCCCGCAGGAGTCTGTAGGAATCCATGGGATTCTGTAAGGTTCTGGAGGGTTCTGCAGGGTTCCGTAGGGGCCCGTAGAGTTCCGTAGTGGCTGGTAAAGTTCCGTAGGCCCCTGTACCGTTCCGTAACTGCCTGCAATGGTCTTTAGGCTTCCGTAGGGGCTGGTAGGGTTCCATAAAGTTCCGTGGGTTCCTGCAGAGTTCTGCAAGTGCCCGCAAGGGCCTGTAGGGGCCCACAGTGTTTCTGCCAGGTTCCGAAGAGTTCCGTAGGGGCCATATTTTTCTGTAGTGGCTGGTAGTATTCCGTAGGGGTCTGTAGGTTTCCGTAGGCACCTACAGTGTTCTGTAGGAGCCCATAGGGTTTTAGTGAGGTTCCGTTGTGTTGCTAAGGGTCTTGTAGAGTGCTGTTGGGTCCTGGAGTATTCTGTAGGGTTCCAGAGGGCCTGCTAGGGTTCTGTCGAAATCTGAAGGGTTCCCTAGGGGCCCGTAGAGTCCCGTAGATTTCCGTAGGGACCTGTAGGGTTGTGTAAGTGCCCGCAGGGGTTGGTAGGAGCTTGTAGGGTGCCATATGTTTCCGGAGGGTTGTGTAGGGTTCGTAGGGGCTTGTGGTGTTCCCTAGGGGCCTGTAGAGTCTCGTAGAGTTCCGTAGGGTCCTGTAGGTTTCCATAAGCGCCCGCAGAGGTCTGAAGGGGCCCGTACTGTTCCGTAGGGATCCATAGGGTTCCGTAGAGCTTCGTAGGTTCCCTAGAGGCCTCTGGAGTACCGCAGGAGCCAGTAGTGTTCCGTAGGGTCCTCTAGGGTTGAGTAAGTGCCCGCAGGAGTCTGTAGGAATCCATGGGATTCTGTAAGGTTCTGGAGGGTTCTGCAGGGTTCCGTAGGGGCCCGTAGAGTTCCGTAGTGGCTGGTAAAGTTCCCTAGGCCCCTGTACCGTTCCGTAACTGCCTGCAAGGGTCTTTAGGCTTCCGTAGGGGCTGGTAGGGTTCCATAAAGTTCCGTGGGTTCCTGCAGAGTTCTGCAAGTGCCCGCAAGGGCCTGTAGGGGCCCACAGTGTTTCTGCCAGGTTCCGTAGAGTTCCGTAGGGGCCATATTTTTCTGTAGTGGCTGGTAGTATTCTGTAGGGGTCTGTAGGTTTCCGTAGGCACCTACAGTGTTCTGTAGGAGCCCATAGGGTTTTAGTGAGGTTCCGTTGTGTTGCTAAGGGTCTTGTAGAGTGCTGTCGGATCCTGGAGTATTCTGTAGGGTTCCAGAGGGGCTGGTAGGGTTCCGTCGAAATCTGAAGGGTTCCCTAGGGGCCCGTAGAGTCCCGTAGATTTCCGTAGGGACCTGTAGGGTTGTGTAAGTGCCCGCAGGGGTTGGTAGGAGCTTGTAGGGTGCCATATGTTTCCGGAGGGTTCTGCAGGGTTCCGTAGGGGCCCGTAGAGTTCCGTAGTGGCTGGTAAAGTTCCCTAGGGCCCTGTACCGTTCCGTAACTGCCTGCAAGGGTCTTTAGGCTTCCGTAGGGGCTGGTAGGGTTCCATAAAGTTCCGTGGGTTCCTGCAGAGTTCTGCAAGTGCCCGCAAGGGCCTGTAGGGGCCCACAGTGTTTCTGCCAGGTTCCGTAGAGTTCCGTAGTGGGTGGTAAAGTTCCGTAGGGCCCTGTGGGGTTCTGTATGGACCTGTAGGGTTCCGTAGGGGCCTGCAGGGTTCTGTAAGTGCCCGTAGGTGTCTGTACGGGTCTGTAGGGTTCCGTTGGCACCTGCAGTGTTCTGTAGGAGCCCATAGGGTTTTAGTGAGGTTCCGTTGTGTTGCTAAGGGTCTTGTAGAGTGCTGTCGGGTCCTGGAGTATTCTGTAGGGTTCCAGAGGGGCTGGTAGGGTTCCGTCGAAATCTGAAGGGTTCCCTAGGGGCCCATAGAGTCCCGTAGATTTCCGTAGGGGCCTGTAGGGTTGTGTAAGTGCCCGCAGGCGTTGGTAGGAGCTTGTAGGGTGCCATATGTTTCCGGAGGGTTGTGTAGGGTTCCGTAGGGGCCTGTGGTGTTCCCTAGGGGCCTGTAGAGTCTCGTACAGTTCCGTAGGGTCCTGTAGGTTTCCATAAGCGCCCGCAGAGGTCTGAAGGGGCCCGTACTGTTCCGTAAGGATCCATAGGGTTCCGTAGAGCTTCGTAGGTTCCCTAGAGGCCTCTGGAGTACCGCAGGAGCCAGTAGTGTTCCGTAGGGTCCTCTAGGGTTGAGTAAGTGCCCGCAGGAGTCTGTAGGAATCCGTGGGATTCTGTAAGGTTCTGGAGGGTTCTGCAGGGTTCCGTAGGGGCCCGTAGAGTTCCGTAGTGGCTGGTAAAGTTCCCTAGGGCCCTGTACCGTTCCGTAACTGCCTGCAAGGGTCTTTAGGCTTCCGTAGGGGCTGGTAGGGTTCCATAAAGTTCCGTGGGTTCCTGCAGAGTTCTGCAAGTGCCCGCAAGGGCCTGTAGGGGCCCACAGTGTTTCTGCCAGGTTCCGAAGAGTTCCGTAGGGGCCATATTTTTCTGTAGTGGCTGGTAGTATTCTGTAGGGGTCTGTAGGGTTCCGTAGGCGCCTGCAGTGTTCTGTAGGAGCCCATAGGGTTTTAGTGAGGTTCCGTTGTGTTGCTAAGGGTCTTGTAGAGTGCTGTCGGGTCCTGGAGTATTCTGTAGGGTTCCAGAGGGCCTCGTAGGGTTCCATCGAAATCTATAGGGTTCCCTAGGGGCCCATAGAGTCCCGTAGATTTCCGTAGGGACCTGTAGGGTTGTGTAAGTGCCCGCAGAAGTCTGTAGGAGTCTGTGGGATTCTGTAAGGTTCCGGAGGGTTCTGCAGGGTTCCGTAGGGACCCGTAGAGTTCCGTAGTGGCTGGTAAAGTTCCGTAGGGCCCTGTGGGGTTCTGTATGGACCTGTAGGGTTCCGTAGGGGCCTGCAGGGTTCCGTAAGTGCCCGTAGCTGTCTGTAGGGTTCCGTAGGGGTCTGTAGGGTTCCGTAGGCACCTGCAGTGTTCTGTAGGAGCCCATAGGGTTTTAGTGAGGTTCTGTTGTGTTGCTAAGGGTCTTGTAGAGTGCTGTCGGGTCCTGGAGTATTCTGTAGGGTTCCAGAGGGGCTCGTAGGGTTCCGTCAAAATCTGAAGGGTTCCCTAGGGGCCCGTGGAGACCCGTAGATTTCCGTAGGGGCCTGTAGGGTTGTGTAAGTGCCCGCAGGGGTTGGTAGGAGCTTGTAGGGTGCCATATGTTTCCGGAGGGTTGTGTAGGGTTCCGTAGGGGCCTGTGGTGTTCCCTAAGGGCCTGTAGAGTCTCGTACAGTTCCGTAGGGTCCTGTAGGTTTCCATAAGCGCCCGCAGAGGTTTGAAGGGACCCGTACTGTTCCGTAAGGATCCATAGGGCTCCGTAGAGCTTCGTAGGTTCCCTAGAGGCCTGTAGAGTACCGCAGGAGCCAGTAGTGTTCTGTAGGGGTCCGTAAGGTTCCTTCCATAGAAGCTGGCAGTGTTCCGTAGGGTCCTCTAGGGTTGAGTAATTCCCTGCAGGAGTCTGTAGGAGTCTGTGGGATTCTGTAAGGTTCCGGAGGGTTCTGCCGGGTTCCGTAGGGGCCCGTAGAGTTCCGTAGTGGCTGGTAAAGTTCCCTAGAGCCCTGTACCGTTCCGTAACTGCCTGCAAGGGTCTTTAGGCTTCCGTAGGGGCTGGTAGGGTTCCATAAAGTTCCGTGGGTTCCTGCAGAGTTCTGCAAGTGCCCACAAGGGCCTGTAGGGGCCCACAGTGTTTCTGTCAGGTTCCGTAGAGTTGCGTAGGTTCCATAGGTTTCCGTAGCGGCTGGTAGTATTCCGTAGGGGTCTGTAGGGTTCCGTAGGCACCTGCAGTGTTCTGTAGGAGCCCATAGGGTTTTAGTGAGGTTCCATTGTGTTGCTAAGGGTCTTGTAGAGTGCTGTCGGATCCTGGAGTATTCTGTAGTGTTCCAGAGGGCCTCGTAGGGTTCCGTCGAAATCTGTAGGCTTCCCTAGGGGCCCGTGGAGACCCGTAGATTTCCGTAGGGGCCTGTAGGGTTGTGTAAGTGCCCGCAGGGGTTGGTAGGAGCTTGTAGGGTGCCATATGTTCCCGGAGGGTTGTGTAGGGTTCCATAGGGGCCTGTGGTGTTCCCTAGGGGCCTGTAGAGTCTCGTACAGTTCCGTAGGGGCCTGTGGTGTTCCCTAGGGGCCTGTAGAGTCTCGTACAGTTCCGTAGGGTCCTGTAGGTTTCCATAAGCGCCCGCAGAGGTTTGAAGGGACCCGTACTGTTCCGTAAGGATCCATAGGGCTCCGTAGAGCTTCGTAGGTTCCCTAGAGGCCTGTAGAGTACCGCAGGAGCCAGTAGTGTTCTGTAGGGGTCCGTAAGGTTCCTTCCATAGGGGCTGGCAGTGTTCCGTAGGGTCCTCTAGGGTTGAGTAAGTGCCCGCAGGAGTCTGTAGGAGTCTGTGGGATTCTGTAAGGTTCCGGAGGGTTCTGCCGGGTTCCGTAGGGGCCCGTAGAGTTCCGTAGTGGCTGGTAAAGTTCCCTAGAGCCCTGTACCGTTCCGTAACTGCCTGCAAGGGTCTTTAGGCTTCCGTAGGGGCTGGTAGGGTTCCATAAAGTTCCGTGGGTTCCTGCAGAGTTCTGCAAGTGCCCACAAGGGCCTGTAGGGGCCCACAGTGTTTCTGTCAATTTCCGTAGAGTTGCGTAGGTGCCATAGGTTTCCGTAGCGGCTGGTAGTATTCCGTAGGGGTCTGTAGGGTTCCGTAGGCACCTGCAGTGTTCTGTAGGAGCCCATAGGGTTTTAGTGAGGTTCCGTTGTGTTGCTAAGGGTCTTGTAGAGTGCTGTCGGATCCTGGAGTATTCTGTAGGGTTCCAGAGGGGCTCGTAGGGTTCCGTCAAAATCTGTAGGCTTCCCTAGGGGCCCGTGGAGACCCGTAGATTTCCGTAGGGGCCTGTAGGGTTGTGTAAGTGCCCGCAGGGGTTGGTAGGAGCTTGTAGGGTGCCATATGTTTCCGGAGGGTTGTGTAGGGTTCCGTAGGGGCCTGTGGTGTTCCCTAGGGGCCTGTAGAGTCTCGTACAGTTCCGTAGGGTCCTGTAGGTTTCCATAAGCGCCCGCAGAGGTCTGAAGGGGCCCGTACTGTTCCGTAAGGATCCATAGGGCTCCGTAGAGCTTCGTAGGTTCCCTAGAGGCTTGTAGAGTACCGCAGGAGCCAGTAGTGTTTTGTAGGGGCCCGTAGGGTTCCTTCCATAGGGGCTGGCAGTGTTCCGTAGGTTCCTCTAGGGTTGTGTAAGTGCCCGTAGGAGTCTGTGGGATTCTGTAAAGTTCCGGAGGGTTCTGCAGGGTTCCGTAGGGGCCCGTAGAATTCCGTAGTGGCTGGTAAAGTTCCGTAGGGCCCTGTGGGGTTCTGTATGGACCTGTAGGGTTCCGTAGGGGCATGCAGGGTTCTGTAAGTGCCCGCAGGTGTCTGTAGGGTTCCGTAGGCACCTGCAGTGTTCTGTAGGAGCCCATAGGGTTTTAGTGAGGTTCCGTTGTGTTGCTAAGGGTCTTGTAGAGTGCTGTCGGATCCTGGAGTATTCTGTAGGGTTCCAGAGGGGCTCGTAGGGTTCCGTCGAAATCTGTAGGCTTCCCTAGGGGCCCGTGGAGACCCGTAGATTTCTGTAGGGGCCTGTAGGGTTGTGTAAGTGCCCGCAGGGGTTGGTAGGAGCTTGTAGGGTGCCATATGTTTCCAGAGGGTTGTGTAGGGTTCCGTAGGGGCCTGTGGTGTTCCCTAGGGGCCTGTAGAGTCTCGTACGGTTCCGTAGAGACCTGTAGTGTTCCCTAGGGGCCTGTAGAGTCTCGTATTTTTCCGTACGGTCCTGTAGGTTTCCATAAGCTCCCGCAGAGGTCTGAAGGGGCCCGTACTGTTCTGTAAGGATCCATAGGGTTCCGTAGAGCTTCGTAGGTTCCCTAGAGGCATGTAGAGTACCGCAGGAGCCAGTAGTGTTCTGTAGGGGCCCGTAGGGTTCCTTCCATAGGGGCTGGCAGTGTTCCGTAGGGTCCTCTAGGGTTGAGTAAGTGCCCGCAGGAGTCTGTAGGAGTCTGTGGGATTCTGTAAGGTTCTGGAGGGTTCTGCCGGGTTCCGTAGGGGCCCGTAGAGTTCCGTAGTGGCTTGTAAATTTCCCTAGGGCCCTGTACCGTTCCGTAACTGCCTGCAAGGGTCTTTAGGCTTCCGTAGGGGCTGGTAGGGTTCCATAAAGTTCCGTGGGTTCCTGCAGAGTTCTGCAAGTGCCCGCAAGGGCCTGTAGGGGCCCACAGTGTTTCTGTCAGGTTCCGTAGAGTTCCATAGGTGCCATAGGTTTCCGTAGCGGCAGGTAGTATTCCGTAGGGGTCTGTAGGGTTCCGTAGGCACCTGCAGTGTTCTGTAGGAGCCCATAGGGTTTTAGTGAGGTTCCGTTGTGTTGCTAAGGGTCTTGTAGAGTGCTGTCGGGTCCTGGAGTATTCTGTAGGGTTCCAGAGGGGCTGGTAGGGTTCCGTCGAAATCTGTAGGCTTCCCTAGGGGCCCGTGGCGTCCCGTAGATTTCCGTAGGGGCCTGTAGGGTTGTGTAAGTGCCCGCAGGGGTTGGTAGGAGCTTGTAGGGTGCCATATGTTTCCAGAGGGTTGTGTAGGGTTCCATAGGGGCCTGTGGTGTTCCCTAGGGGCCTGTAGAGTCTCGTACGGTTCCGTAGGGGCCTGTGGTGTTCCCTAGGGGCCTGTAGAGTCTCGTACAGTTCCGTAGGGTCCTGTAGGTTTCCATAAGTGCCCGCAGAGGTTTGAAGGGACCCGTACTGTTCCGTAAGGATCCACAGGGCTCCGTAGAGCTTCGTAGGTTCCCTAGAGGCTTGTAGAGTACCGCAGGAGCCAGTAGTGTTCTGTAGGGGTCCGTAAGGTTCCTTCCATAGGGGCTGGCAGTGTTCCGTAGGGTCCTCTAGGGTTGAGTAAGTGCCCGCAGGAGTCTGTAGGAGTCTGTGGGATTCTGCAAGGTTCCGGAGGGTTCTGCCGGGTTCCGTAGGGGCCCGTAGAGTTCCGTAGTGGCTGGTAAAGTTCCCTAGAGCCCTGTACCGTTCCGTAACTGCCTGCAAGGGTCTTTAGGCTTCCATAGGGGCTGGTAGGGTTCCATAAAGTTCCGTGGGTTCCTGCAGAGTTCTGCAAGTGCCCGCAGGGGCCTGTAGGGGCCCACAGTGTTTCTGTCAGGTTCTGTAGAGTTGCGTAGGTGCCATAGGTTTCCGTAGCGGCTGGTAGTATTCCGTAGGGGTCTGTAGGGTTCCGTAGGCACCTGCAGTGTTCTGTAGGAGCCCATAGGGTTTTAGTGAGGTTCCGTTGTGTTGCTAAGGGTCTTGTAGAGTGCTGTCGGATCCTGGAGTATTCTGTAGGGTTCCAGAGGGGCTCGTAGGGTTCCGTCGAAATCTGTAGGCTTCCCTAGGGGCCCGTGGCGTCCCGTAGATTTCCGTAGGGGCCTGTAGGGTTGTGTAAGTGCCCGCAGGGGTTGGTAGGAGCTTGTAGGGTGCCATATGTTTCCAGAGGGTTGTGTAGGGTTCCATAGGGGCCTGTGGTGTTCCCTAGGGGCCTGTAGAGTCTCGTACGGTTCCGTAGGGGCCTGTGGTGTTCCCTAGGGGCCTGTAGAGTCTCGTACAGTTCCGTAGGGTCCTGTAGGTTTCCATAAGCGCCCGCAGAGGTTTGAAGGGACCCGTACTGTTCCGTAAGGATCCACAGGGCTCCGTAGAGCTTCGTAGGTTCCCTAGAGGCTTGTAGAGTACCGCAGGAGCCAGTAGTGTTCTGTAGTGGTCCGTAAGGTTCCTTCCATAGGGGCTGGCAGTGTTCCGTAGGGTCCTCTAGGGTTGAGTAAGTGCCCGCAGGAGTCTGTAGGAGTCTGTGGGATTCTGTAAGGTTCCGGAGGGTTCTGCCGGGTTCCGTAGGGGCCCGTAGAGTTCCGTAGTGGCTGGTAAAGTTCCCTAGAGCCCTGTACCGTTCCGTAACTGCCTGCAAGGGTCTTTAGGCTTCCGTAGGGGCTGGTAGGGTTCCATAAAGTTCCGTGGGTTCCTGCAGAGTTCTGCAAGTGCCCGCAGGGGCCTGTAGGGGCCCACAGTGTTTCTGTCAGGTTCTGTAGAGTTGCGTAGGTGCCATAGGTTTCCGTAGCGGCTGGTAGTATTCCGTAGGGGTCTGTAGGGTTCCGTAGGCACCTGCAGTGTTCTGTAGGAGCCCATAGGGTTTTAGTGAGGTTCCGTTGTGTTGCTAAGGGTCTTGTAGAGTGCTGTCGGATCCTGGAGTATTCTGTAGGGTTCCAGAGGGGCTCGTAGGGTTCCGTCGAAATCTGTAGGCTTCCCTAGGGGCCCGTGGCGTCCCGTAGATTTCCGTAGGGGCCTGTAGGGTTGTGTAAGTGCCCGCAGGGGTTGGTAGGAGCTTGTAGGGTGCCATATGTTTTCGGAGGGTTGTGTAGGGTTCCATAGGGGCCTGTGGTGTTCCCTAGGGGCCTGTAGAGTCTCGTACGGTTCCGTAGGGGCCTGTGGTGTTCCCTAGGGGCCTGTAGAGTCTCGTACAGTTCCGTAGGGTCCTGTAGGTTTCCATAAGCACCCGCAGAGGTCTGAAGGGGCCCGTACTGTTCCGTAAGGATCCATAGGGCTCCGTAGAGCTTCGTAGGTTCCCTAGAGGCTTGTAGAGTACCGCAGGAGCCAGTAGTGTTTTGTAGGGGCCCGTAGGGTTCCTTTCATAGGGGCTGGCAGTGTTCCGTAGGTTCTTCTAGGGTTGTGTAAGTGCCCGTAGGAGTCTGTGGGATTCTGTAAAGTTCCGGAGGGTTCTGCAGGGTTCCGTAGGGGCCCGTAGAATTCCATAGTGGCTGGTAAAGTTCCGTAGGGCCCTGTGGGGTTCTGTATGGACCTGTAGGGTTCCGTAGGGGCCTGCAGGGTTCTGTAAGTGCCCGCAGGTGTCTGTAGGGTTCCGTAGGCACCTGCAGTGTTCTGTAGGAGCCCATAGGATTTTAGTGAGGTTCCGTTGTGTTGCTAAGGGTCTTGTAGAGTGGTGTCGGGTCCTGGAGTATTCTGTAGGGTTCCAGAGGGGCTCGTAGGGTTCCGTCGAAATCTGAAGGGTTCCCTAGGGGCCCGTGGAGACCCGTAGATTTCTGTAGGGGCCTGTAGGGTTGTGTAAGTGCCCGCAGGGGTTGGTAGGAGCTTGTAGGGTGCCATATATTTCCGGAGGGTTGTGTAGGTTTCCGTAGGGGCCTGTGGTGTTCCCTAGGGGCCTGTAGAGTCTCGTACAGTTCCGTAGGGTCCTGTAGGTTTCCATAAGCGCCCGCAGAGGTTTGAAGGGACCCGTACTGTTCCGTAAGGATCCACAGGGCTCCCTAGAGGTTCGTAGGTTCCCTAGAGGCCTGTAGAGTACCGCAGGAGCCAGTAGTGTTCTGTAGGGGTCCGTAAGGTTCCTTCCATAGGGGCTGGCAGTGTTCCGTAGGGTCCTCTAGGGTTGAGTAAGTGCCCGCAGGAGTCTGTAGGAGTCTGTGGGATTCTGTAAGGTTCTGGAGGGTTCTGCCGGGTTCCGTAGGGGCCCGTAGAGTTCCGTAGTGGCTGGTAAAGTTCCCTAGAGCCCTGTACCGTTCCGTAACTGCCTGCAAGGGTCTTTAGGCTTCCGTAGGGGCTGGTAGGGTTCCATAAAGTTCCGTGGGTTCCTGCAGAGTTCTGCAAGTGCCCGCAAGGGCCTGTAGGGGCCCACAGTGTTTCTGTCAGGTTCTGTAGAGTTGCGTAGGTGCCATAGGTTTCCGTAGCGGCTGGTAGTATTCCGTAGGGGTCTGTAGGGTTCCGTAGGCACCTGCAGTGTTCTGTAGGAGCCCATAGGGTTTTAGTGAGGTTCCGTTGTGTTGCTAAGGGTCTTGTAGAGTGCTGTCGGATCCTGGAGTATTCTGTAGGGTTCCAGAGGGGCTCGTAGGGTTCCGTCAAAATCTGTAGGCTTCCCTAGGGGCCCGTGGAGACCCGTAGATTTCCGTAGGGGCCTGTAGGGTTGTGTAAGTGCCCGCAGCAGTCTGTGGGATTCTGTAAGGTTCTGGAGGGTTCTGCAGGGTTCTGTAGGGGCCCGTAGGGTTCCGTAGTGGCTGGTAAAGTTCCGTAGGGCCCTGTGGGGTTCTGTATGGACCTGTAGGGTTCCGTAGGGGCCTGCAGGGTTCTGTAAGTGCCCGCAGTGTTCTGTAGGAGCCCATAGGATTTTAGTGAGGTTTCGTTTTGTTGCTAAGGGTCTTGTAGAGTGCTGTCAGGTCCTGGAGTATTCTGTAGGGTTCCAGAGGGGCTCGTAGGGTTCCGTCAAAATCCGTAGGCTCCCCTAGGGGCCCGTGGAGTCCCGTAGATTTCCGTAGGGGCCTGTAGGGTTGTGTAAGTGCCCGCAGGGGTTGGTAGGAGCTTGTAGGGTGCCATATGTTTCCAGAGGGTTGTGTAGGGTTCCGTAGGGGCCTGTGGTGTTCCCTAGGGGCCTGTAGAGTCTCGTACAGTTCCGTAGGGTCCTGTAGGTTTCCATAAGCGCCCGCAGAGGTTTGAAGGGACCCGTACTGTTCCGTAAGGATCCACAGGGCTCCGTAGAGCTTCGTAGGTTCCCTAGAGGCCTGTAGAGTACCGCAGGAGCCAGTAGTGTTCTGTAGGGGTCCGTAAGGTTCCTTCCATAGGGGCTGGCAGTGTTCCGTAGGGTCCTCTAGGGTTGAGTAAGTGCCCGCAGGAGTCTGTAGGAGTCTGTGGGATTCTGTAAGGTTCTGGAGGGTTCTGCCGGGTTCCGTAGGGGCCCGTAGAGTTCCGTAGTGGCTGGTAAAGTTCCCTAGAGCCCTGTACCGTTCCGTAACTGCCTGCAAGGGTCTTTAGGCTTCCGTAGGGGCTGGTAGGGTTCCATAAAGTTCCGTGGGTTCCTGCAGAGTTCTGCAAGTGCCCGCAAGGGCCTGTAGGGGCCCACAGTGTTTCTGTCAGGTTCTGTAGAGTTGCGTAGGTGCCATAGGTTTCCGTAGCGGCTGGTAGTATTCCGTAGGGGTCTGTAGGGTTCCGTAGGCACCTGCAGTGTTCTGTAGGAGCCCATAGGGTTTTAGTGAGGTTCCGTTGTGTTGCTAAGGGTCTTGTAGAGTGCTGTCGGATCCTGGAGTATTCTGTAGGGTTCCAGAGGGGCTCGTAGGGTTCCGTCAAAATCTGTAGGCTTCCCTAGGGGCCCGTGGAGACCCGTAGATTTCCGTAGGGGCCTGTAGGGTTGTGTAAGTGCCCGCAGCAGTCTGTGGGATTCTGTAAGGTTCTGGAGGGTTCTGCAGGGTTCTGTACGGGCCCGTAGGGTTCCGTAGTGGCTGGTAAAGTTCCGTAGGGCCCTGTGGGGTTCTGTATGGACCTGTAGGGTTCCGTAGGGGCCTGCAGGGTTCTGTAAGTGCCCGCAGTGTTCTGTAGGAGCCCATAGGGTTTTAGTGAGGTTTCGTTTTGTTGCTAAGGGTCTTGTAGAGTGCTGTCAGGTCCTGGAGTATTCTGTAGGGTTCCAGAGGGGCTCGTAGGGTTCCGTCAAAATCCGTAGGCTCCCCTAGGGGCCCGTGGAGTCCCGTAGATTTCCGTAGGGGCCTGTAGGGTTGTGTAAGTGCCCGCAGGGGTTGGTAGGAGCTTGTAGGGTGCCATAAGTTTCCAGAGGGTTGTGTAGGGTTCCGTAGGGGCCTGTGGTGTTCCCTAGGGGCCTGTAGAGTCTCGTACAGTTCCGTAGGGTCCTGTAGGTTTCCATAAGCGCCCGCAGAGGTTTGAAGGGACCCGTACTGTTCCGTAAGGATCCACAGGGCTCCGTAGAGCTTCGTAGGTTCCCTAGAGGCTTGTAGAGTACCGCAGGAGCCAGTAGTGTTCTGTAGGGGTCCGTAAGGTTCCTTCCATAGGGGCTGGCAGTGTTCCGTAGGGTCCTCTAGGGTTGAGTAAGTGCCCGCAGGAGTCTGTAGGAGTCTGTGGGATTCTGTAAGGTTCCGGAGGGTTCTGCCGGGTTCCGTAGGGGCCCGTAGAGTTCCGTAGTGGCTGGTAAAGTTCCCTAGAGCCCTGTACCGTTCCGTAACTGCCTGCAAGGGTCTTTAGGCTTCCGTAGGGGCTGGTAGGGTTCCATAAAGTTCCGTGGGTTCCTGCAGAGTTCTGCAAGTGCCCGCAGGGGCCTGTAGGGGCCCACAGTGTTTCTGTCAGGTTCTGTAGAGTTGCGTAGGTGCCATAGGTTTCCGTAGCGGCTGGTAGTATTCCGTAGGGGTCTGTAGGGTTCCGTAGGCACCTGCAGTGTTCTGTAGGAGCCCATAGGGTTTTAGTGAGGTTCCGTTGTGTTGCTAAGGGTCTTGTAGAGTGCTGTCGGATCCTGGAGTATTCTGTAGGGTTCCAGAGGGGCTCGTAGGGTTCCGTCGAAATCTGTAGGCTTCCCTAGGGGCCCATGGCGTCCCGTAGATTTCCGTAGGGGCCTGTAGGGTTGTGTAAGTGCCCGCAGGGGTTGGTAGGAGCTTGTAGGGTGCCATATGTTTTCGGAGGGTTGTGTAGGGTTCCATAGGGGCCTGTGGTGTTCCCTAGGGGCCTGTAGAGTCTCGTACGGTTCCGTAGGGGCCTGTGGTGTTCCCTAGGGGCCTGTAGAGTCTCGTACAGTTCCGTAGGGTCCTGTAGGTTTCCATAAGCACCCACAGAGGTCTGAAGGGGCCCGTACTGTTCCGTAAGGATCCATAGGGCTCCGTAGAGCTTCGTAGGTTCCCTAGAGGCTTGTAGAGTACCGCAGGAGCCAGTAGTGTTTTGTAGGGGCCCGTAGGGTTCCTTTCATAGGGGCTGGCAGTGTTCCGTAGGTTCTTCTAGGGTTGTGTAAGTGCCCGTAGGAGTCTGTGGGATTCTGTAAAGTTCCGGAGGGTTCTGCAGGGTTCCGTAGGGGCCCGTAGAATTCCATAGTGGCTGGTAAAGTTCTGTAGGGCCCTGTGGGGTTCTGTATGGACCTGTAGGGTTCCGTAGGGGCCTGCAGGGTTCTGTAAGTGCCCGCAGGTGTCTGTAGGGTTCCGTAGGCACCTGCAGTGTTCTGTAGGAGCCCATAGGATTTTAGTGAGGTTCCGTTGTGTTGCTAAGGGTCTTGTAGAGTGGTGTCGGGTCCTGGAGTATTCTGTAGGGTTCCAGAGGGGCTCGTAGGGTTCCGTCGAAATCTGAAGGGTTCCCTAGGGGCCCGTGGAGACCCGTAGATTTCTGTAGGGGCCTGTAGGGTTGTGTAAGTGCCCGCAGGGGTTGGTAGGAGCTTGTAGGGTGCCATATATTTCCGGAGGGTTGTGTAGGGTTCCGTAGGGGCCTGTGGTGTTCCCTAGGGGCCTGTAGAGTCTCGTACAGTTCCGTAGGGTCCTGTAGGTTTCCATAAGCGCCCGCAGAGGTTTGAAGGGACCCGTACTGTTCCGTAAGGATCCACAGGGCTCCCTAGAGGTTCGTAGGTTCCCTAGAGGCCTGTAGAGTACCGCAGGAGCCAGTAGTGTTCTGTAGGGGTCCGTAAGGTTCCTTCCATAGGGGCTGGCAGTGTTCCGTAGGGTCCTCTAGGGTTGAGTAAGTGCCCGCAGGAGTCTGTAGGAGTCTATGGGATTCTGTAAGGTTCTGGAGGGTTCTGCCGGGTTCCGTAGGGGCCCGTAGAGTTCCGTAGTGGCTGGTAAAGTTCCCTAGAGCCCTGTACCGTTCCGTAACTGCCTGCAAGGGTCTTTAGGCTTCCGTAGGGGCTGGTAGGGTTCCATAAAGTTCCGTGGGTTCCTGCAGAGTTCTGCAAGTGCCCGCAAGGGCCTGTAGGGGCCCACAGTGTTTCTGTCAGGTTCTGTAGAGTTGCGTAGGTGCCATAGGTTTCCGTAGCGGCTGGTAGTATTCCGTAGGGGTCTGTAGGGTTCCGTAGGCACCTGCAGTGTTCTGTAGGAGCCCATAGGGTTTTAGTGAGGTTCCGTTGTGTTGCTAAGGGTCTTGTAGAGTGCTGTCGGATCCTGGAGTATTCTGTAGGGTTCCAGAGGGGCTCGTAGGGTTCCGTCAAAATCTGTAGGCTTCCCTAGGGGCCCGTGGAGACCCGTAGATTTCCGTAGGGGCCTGTAGGGTTGTGTAAGTGCCCGCAGCAGTCTGTGGGATTCTGTAAGGTTCTGGAGGGTTCTGCAGGGTTCTGTAGGGGCCCGTAGGGTTCCGTAGTGGCTGGTAAAGTTCCGTAGGGCCCTGTGGGGTTCTGTATGGACCTGTAGGGTTCCGTAGGGGCCTGCAGGGTTCTGTAAGTGCCCGCAGTGTTCTGTAGGAGCCCATAGGGTTTTAGTGAGGTTTCGTTTTGTTGCTAAGGGTCTTGTAGAGTGCTGTCAGGTCCTGGAGTATTCTGTAGGGTTCCAGAGGGGCTCGTAGGGTTCCGTCAAAATCCGTAGGCTCCCCTAGGGGCCCGTGGAGTCCCGTAGATTTCCGTAGGGGCCTGTAGGGTTGTGTAAGTGCCCGCAGGGTTGGTAGGAGCTTGTAGGGTGCCATAAGTTTCCAGAGGGTTGTGTAGGGTTCCGTAGGGGCCTGTGGTGTTCCCTAGAGACCTGTAGAGTCTCGTACAGTTCCGTAGGGTCCTGTAGGTTTCCATAAGCGCCCGCAGAGGTTTGAAGGGACCCGTACTGTTCCGTAAGGATCCACAGGGCTCCGTAGAGCTTCGTAGGTTCCCTAGAGGCCTGTAGAGTACCGCAGGAGCCAGTAGTGTTCTGTAGGGGTCCGTAAGGTTCCTTCCATAGGGGCTGGCAGTGTTCCGTAGGGTCCTCTAGGGTTGAGTAAGTGCCCGCAGGAGTCCGTAGGAGTCTGTGGGATTCTGTAAGGTTCCGGAGGGTTCTGCCGGGTTCCGTAGGGGCCCGTAGAGTTCCGTAGTGGCTGGTAAAGTTCCCTAGAGCCCTGTACCGTTCCGTAACTGCCTGCAAGGGTCTTTAGGCTTCGTAGGGGCTGTAGGGTTCCATAAAGTTCCGTGGGTTCCTGCAGAGTTCTGCAAGTGCCCGCAGGGGCCTGTAGGGGCCCACAGTGTTTCTGTCAGGTTCTGTAGAGTTGCGTAGGTGCCATAGGTTTCCGTAGTGGCTGGTAGTATTCCGTAGGGGTCTGTAGGGTTCCGTAGGCACCTGCAGTGTTCTGTAGGAGCCCATAGGGTTTTAGTGAGGTTCCGTTGTGTTGCTAAGGGTCTTGTAGAGTGCTGTCGGATCCTGGAGTATTCTGTAGGGTTCCAGAGGGGCTCGTAGGGTTCCGTCAAAATCTGTAGGCTTCCCTAGGGGCCCGTGGAGACCCGTAGATTTCCGTAGGGGCCTGTAGGGTTGTGTAAGTGCCCGCAGCAGTCTGTGGGATTCTGTAAGGTTCTGGAGGGTTCTGCAGGGTTCTGTAGGGGCCCGTAGGGTTCCGTAGTGGCTGGTAAAGTTCCGTAGGGCCCTGTGGGGTTCTGTATGGACCTGTAGGGTTCCGTAGGGGCCTGCAGGGTTCTGTAAGTGCCCGCAGTGTTCTGTAGGAGCCCATAGGGTTTTAGTGAGGTTTCGTTTTGTTGCTAAGGGTCTTGTAGAGTGCTGTCAGGTCCTGGAGTATTCTGTAGGGTTCCAGAGGGGCTCGTAGGGTTCCGTCAAAATCCGTAGGCTCCCCTAGGGGCCCGTGGAGTCCCGTAGATTTCCGTAGGGGCCTGTAGGGTTGTGTAAGTGCCCGCAGGGGTTGGTAGGAGCTTGTAGGGTGCCATAAGTTTCCAGAGGGTTGTGTAGGGTTCCGTAGGGGCCTGTGGTGTTCCCTAGGGGCCTGTAGAGTCTCGTACAGTTCCGTAGGGTCCTGTAGGTTTCCATAAGCGCCCGCAGAGGTTTGAAGGGACCCGTACTGTTCCGTAAGGATCCACAGGGCTCCGTAGAGCTTCGTAGGTTCCCTAGAGGCCTGTAGAGTACCGCAGGAGCCAGTAGTGTTCTGTAGGGGTCCGTAAGGTTCCTTCCATAGGGGCTGGCAGTGTTCCGTAGGGTCCTCTAGGGTTGAGTAAGTGCCCGCAGGAGTCTGTAGGAGTCTGTGGGATTCTGTAAGGTTCCGGAGGGTTCTGCCGGGTTCCGTAGGGGCCCGTAGAGTTCCGTAGTGGCTGGTAAAGTTCCCTAGAGCCCTGTACCGTTCCGTAACTGCCTGCAAGGGTCTTTAGGCTTCCGTAGGGGCTGGTAGGGTTCCATAAAGTTCCGTGGGTTCCTGCAGAGTTCTGCAAGTGCCCGCAGGGGCCTGTAGGGGCCCACAGTGTTTCTGTCAGGTTCTGTAGAGTTGCGTAGGTGCCATAGGTTTCCGTAGTGGCTGGTAGTATTCCGTAGGGGTCTGTAGGGTTCCGTAGGCACCTGCAGTGTTCTGTAGGAGCCCATAGGGTTTTAGTGAGGTTCCGTTGTGTTGCTAAGGGTCTTGTAGAGTGCTGTCGGATCCTGGAGTATTCTGTAGGGTTCCAGAGGGGCTCGTAGGGTTCCGTCAAAATCTGTAGGCTTCCCTAGGGGCCCGTGGAGACCCGTAGATTTCCGTAGGGGGCCTGTAGGGTTGTGTAAGTGCCCGCAGCAGTCTGTGGGATTCTGTAAGGTTCTGGAGGGTTCTGCAGGGTTCTGTAGGGGCCCGTAGGGTTCCGTAGTGGCTGGTAAAGTTCCGTAGGGCCCTGTGGGGTTCTGTATGGACCTGTAGGGTTCCGTAGGGGCCTGCAGGGTTCTGTAAGTGCCCGCAGTGTTCTGTAGGAGCCCATAGGGTTTTAGTGAGGTTTCGTTTTGTTGCTAAGGGTCTTGTAGAGTGCTGTCAGGTCCTGGAGTATTCTGTAGGGTTCCAGAGGGGCTCGTAGGGTTCCGTCAAAATCCGTAGGCTCCCCTAGGGGCCCGTGGAGTCCCGTAGATTTCCGTAGGGGCCTGTAGGGTTGTGTAAGTGCCCGCAGGGGTTGGTAGGAGCTTGTAGGGTGCCATAAGTTTCCAGAGGGTTGTGTAGGGTTCCGTAGGGGCCTGTGGTGTTCCCTAGGGGCCTGTAGAGTCTCGTACAGTTCCGTAGGGTCCTGTAGGTTTCCATAAGCGCCCGCAGAGGTTTGAAGGGACCCGTACTGTTCCGTAAGGATCCACAGGGCTCCGTAGAGCTTCGTAGGTTCCCTAGAGGCCTGTAGAGTACCGCAGGAGCCAGTAGTGTTCTGTAGGGGTCCGTAAGGTTCCTTCCATAGGGGCTGGCAGTGTTCCGTAGGGTCCTCTAGGGTTGAGTAAGTGCCCGCAGGAGTCTGTAGGAGTCTGTGGGATTCTGTAAGGTTCCGGAGGGTTCTGCCGGGTTCCGTAGGGGCCCGTAGAGTTCCGTAGTGGCTGGTAAAGTTCCCTAGGGGGCCTGTACCGTTCCGTAACTGCCTGCAAGGGTCTTTAGGCTTCCGTAGGGGCTGGTAGGGTTCCATAAAGTTCCGTGGGTTCCTGCAGAGTTCTGCAAGTGCCCGCAGGGGCCTGTAGGGGCCCACAGTGTTTCTGTCAGGTTCTGTAGAGTTGCGTAGGTGCCATAGGTTTCCGTAGTGGCTGGTAGTATTCCGTAGGGGTCTGTAGGGTTCCGTAGGCACCTGCAGTGTTCTGTAGGAGCCCATAGGGTTTTAGTGAGGTTCCGTTGTGTTGCTAAGGGTCTTGTAGAGTGCTGTCGGATCCTGGAGTATTCTGTAGGGTTCCAGAGGGGCTCGTAGGGTTCCGTCGAAATCTGTAGGCTTCCCTAGGGGCCCGTGGCGTCCCGTAGATTCCGTAGGGGCCTGTAGGGTTGTGTAAGTGCCCGCAGGGGTTGGTAGGAGCTTGTAGGGTGCCATATGTTTCCAGAGGGTTGTGTAGGGTTCCGTAGGGGCCTGTGGTGTTCCCTAGGGGCCTGTAGAGTCTCGTACGGTTCCGTAGGGGCCTGTGGTCTTCCCTAGGGGCCTGTAGAGTCTCGTACAGTTCCGTAGGGTCCTGTAGGTTTCCATAAGCGCCGCAGAGGTTTGAAGGGACCCGTACTGTTCCGTAAGGATCCACAGGGCTCCGTAGAGCTTCGTAGGTTCCCTAGAGGCTTGTAGAGTACCGCAGGAGCCAGTAGTGTTCTGTAGGGGTCCGTAAGGTTCCTTCCATAGGGGCTGGCAGTGTTCCGTAGGGTCCTCTAGGGTTGAGTAAGTGCCCGCAGGAGTCTGTAGGAGTCTGTGGGATTCTGTAAGGTTCCGGAGGGTTCTGCCGGGTTCCGTAGGGGCCCGTAGAGTTCCGTAGTGGCTGGTAAAGTTCCCTAGAGCCCTGTACCGTTCCGTAACTGCCTGCAAGGGTCTTTAGGCTTCCGTAGGGGCTGGTAGGGTTCCATAAAGTTCCGTGGGTTCCTGCAGAGTTCTGCAAGTGCCCGCAGGGGCCTGTAGGGGCCCACAGTGTTTCTGTCAGGTTCTGTAGAGTTGCGTAGGTGCCATAGGTTTCCGTAGCGGCTGGTAGTATTCCGTAGGGGTCTGTAGGGTTCCGTAGGCACCTGCAGTGTTCTGTAGGAGCCCATAGGGTTTTAGTGAGGTTCCGTTGTGTTGCTAAGGGTCTTGTAGAGTGCTGTCGGATCCTGGAGTATTCTGTAGGGTTCCAGAGGGGCTCGTAGGGTTCCGTCGAAATCTGTAGGCTTCCCTAGGGGCCCGTGGCGTCCCGTAGATTTCCGTAGGGGCCTGTAGGGTTGTGTAAGTGCCCGCAGGGGTTGGTAGGAGCTTGTAGGGTGCCATATGTTTTCGGAGGGTTGTGTAGGGTTCCATAGGGGCCTGTGGTGTTCCCTAGGGGCCTGTAGAGTCTCGTACGGTTCCGTAGGGGCCTGTGGTGTTCCCTAGGGGCCTGTAGAGTCTCGTACAGTTCCGTAGGGTCCTGTAGGTTTCCATAAGCACCCGCAGAGGTCTGAAGGGGCCCGTACTGTTCCGTAAGGATCCATAGGGCTCCGTAGAGCTTCGTAGGTTCCCTAGAGGCTTGTAGAGTACCGCAGGAGCCAGTAGTGTTTTGTAGGGGCCCGTAGGGTTCCTTTCATAGGGGCTGGCAGTGTTCCGTAGGTTCTTCTAGGGTTGTGTAAGTGCCCGTAGGAGTCTGTGGGATTCTGTAAAGTTCCGGAGGGTTCTGCAGGGTTCTGTACGGGCCCGTAGAATTCCATAGTGGCTGGTAAAGTTCCGTAGGGCCCTGTGGGGTTCTGTATGGACCTGTAGGGTTCCGTAGGGGCCTGCAGGGTTCTGTAAGTGCCCGCAGTGTTCTGTAGGAGCCCATAGGGTTTTAGTGAGGTTTCGTTTTGTTGCTAAGGGTCTTGTAGAGTGCTGTCAGGTCCTGGAGTATTCTGTAGGGTTCCAGAGGGGCTCGTAGGGTTCCGTCAAAATCCGTAGGCTCCCCTAGGGGCCCGTGGAGTCCCGTAGATTTCCGTAGGGGCCTGTAGGGGTTGTGTAAGTGCCCGCAGGGGTTGGTAGGAGCTTGTAGGGTGCCATAAGTTTCCAGAGGGTTGTGTAGGGTTCCGTAGGGGCCTGTGGTGTTCCCCTTCCTAGGGGCCTGTAGAGTACCGCAGGAGCC